>NC_135548.1:2283847-2308847 GCF_045843805.1 Urocitellus parryii
AAGAACAGAAGTTCAATGGGTCAGACAGAGGAGAACCAAGAGGAGGAGGATGGGAACAGGAAAGAGAGTGGAATGAATCAGACAGAACTTTCCTATGTCCAAGTCCAGTTTTTAAAACTCAGAACTGTGCCCTGAACTGAAGAAGAACTAGGAAAGCCATGAGCATTATTCCGTTCGCACCCTTATCCAAAAGTCGAGCACCGTTTCCTTGTGGGCTCGGACCAGGGCGACACGTCCCCTGGTGGATGCTTCGACATGAGAAGGAAAAGCAAACTCACGTTTTCTTTGGTAGCCAAAGCCGTCGAAAAATGTCATTTCAAGAAAAATGTAACATAGACTTCAACAAGACAAGATGGAGCAGATTCTGAGCCGAGTGACAATTTGATTTTTTTTTGGCTTAAAAGAAAATTAGTTTCTTTCTTTCTCTTCTTCTACGGTCGGAACCTCAAACGGACTCATCCCTGGGTCCGAGCGCACTGGACTGTCGTTTTCTCGGCTGCACACTCTGGAGCCAGGACCTCGCCCAGGAGTGGAGACCTGCCCTGTTTCATCTGGGACGCAGCGAGTCCTCCTCTCTCTCCCCCTCTCTGCCCGGTCCCCACCCCTCCCTCCCCCCCTGGGCACCCATTTCCTGGTGTGGCTTGGGTGGCGGCGGCGTGCCCTTGGCCTTGCCCACAGGCTGCCAGAGCCCCACTCCCAGCTACAAACCAGGGCTTGCAGTTCCCACCCACGCGGCCGGCCGCCAGGTCTGGCTCAGAGCACCGTCCTCCTCATCCCACTCAAGACATTCAAGTCTTTCAAGTCACATGAAAGGAGCCACTGGGCTCCCAGAGGGACCCTTGGGAAGTTGCCTGATTAAATCAGAGCCCAGCTGCCTCCCAGCCCCGCCCCGTTGAGATCCCGGGAATAAAGGGCTTTGGCACCGAGGTGACCATCATGAAGTGGTGGACGTCGTAGATCTCACACACACACACACACGCACACACACACTGGAGTGCAGGAGGGGCACCCTGAGGGGCACCCTGTCCCCGTCCTCGCGGAGAGCGCTCCCTGTCCCTTGAGAGTGTCCCCTTCCCTTTCTTATCCCTTCAGTAAACTCATTGCCTGGTACTCTGAGTGACAAGTCGGACATCTTGGTGACTTGGTGGCAAGAATCTGGATTGGAAGGGGGTCTTCAGGCCGCCTCAGTTCCCCAGAAGGCATCGTGAATACTGAGTTCTCATGGGTACTGGCTTCTCGTGAGTACTGAGTTCTCATGGGTACTGACTTCCCGTGAGTACTGAGTTCTCATGAGTACTGTCTTCTCATGGGACTGACTTCTTGTGAATACTGCGTTCTCATGGGTACTGACTTCTCATGGGTACTGACTTCTCATGAGTACTGACTTCTCATGGGTACTGTTTCTTGTGAATACTGCGTTCTCATGGGTACTGACTTCTCATGGGTACTGACTTCTCATGAGTACTGTCTTCTTGTGAATACTGCGTTCTCATGGGTACTGACTTCTCATGGGTACTGACTTCTCATGAGTACTGACTTCTCTTGGGTACTGACTTCTCATGGGTACTGACTTCTCATGGGTACTATCTTCTTGTGAATACTGCGTTCTCATGGGTACTGACTTCTCATGGGTACTGACTTCTCATGAGTACTGACTTCTCATGGGTACTGTTTCTTGTGAATACTGAGTTGTCATGGGTACTGACTTCTCATGAGTACTGACTTCTCATGGGTACTGTCTTCTAATGGTACTGACTTCTCTGAGTACTGTCATTCTCGTGGGTACTGTCTTCTTGTGAATACTGCGTTCTCATGGGTACTGACTTCTCTTGGGTACTGACTTCTCATGGGTACTGACTTCTCATGAGTACTGACTTCTCATGAGTACTGACTTCTCATGGGTACTGTCTTCTTGTGAATACTGCGTTCTCATGGGTACTGACTTCTCTTGGGTACTGACTTCTCATGGGTACTGACTTCTCATGGGTACTATCTTCTTGTGAATACTGCGTTCTCATGGGTACTGACTTCTCATGGGTACTGACTTCTCATGAGTACTGACTTCTCATGGGTACTGTTTCTTGTGAATACTGAGTTGTCATGGGTACTGACTTCTCATGAGTACTGACTTCTCATGGGTACTGTCTTCTAATGGTACTGACTTCTCTGAGTACTGTCTTCTCGTGGGTACTGTTTTCTTGTGAATACTGAGTTCTCATGAGTACTGACTTCTCATGGGTAGTGTCTTCTAATGAGTACTGACTTTCATGAGTACTTTCTTCTCGTGGGTACTGTTTTCATGTGGTGCACACCTATAATCTCAGCGGCTCAGGAGGCTGAGGCAGGAGGATCGCGTTCAAAGCCAGCCTCAGCAACAGTGAGGCACTAAGCAACTCAGTGAGACCCTGTCTCTGAATAAAATGCAAAATAGGGCCGGGGATGGGGCTCAGGGGTCGAGGGTCCCCGAGTTCAATCCCCAGTACAAAAAAGAAAGACTGACGTGATATCAATAGGTATCTCTCCTGAACTTCCAATGCATAGAAACACCGGGAAATATGAACCTTTAAAAGAGTCACCTGCGTGAGTGATGTGCTTCAAGTTCATTCTATAGATGATGCGTGACTTCAAATATGGTATTTGGTGCAGTAAAAATGAGACAAATCAGCATTCAGTTATAAACTACCGTGTGCTCCTGGACTAAAATGGGAATTTTAAGGCTCGGGGTGTAATCCCATGGAAGAGCACCTGCTTGGTTGAGGCTCTGGGTTCGAAAGAAAGAAAGTCGGGGGAGTGGGCGGGGGGGGGGAGAGGGAGGGAGAAGGGAAGGAAGAGGGAGGGGGAGGGGGAGGGGAGGGCGGGAGGGCGGGAGGGGGAGAGGGTAGTTAGCTGGGGAGCTCTGTTGCCTTCTCATTTAAACCACTGTCCCCTTTGATGTCTGCCCTCAATTCATCTCCACCTCTCCTGACCTCTCTCAACCCACCTTCTCTTCCCTTCACTCCCCCAAATCGACCGAAGACCAGAAAGTAATTCATCATGACTGGTTCATTCCTATTCACTGCTTGATCAGTATTAATAATTTACGATTAACAATTTACCATGAAGTTAATAATTTATAGGATTAATAATCATGATTAATAATTCACTATCAATCAATTAATTTATAATTAAATTATAATAATTAAATTATTAATCAATTAATTAAAATTATCAATTAAATTATTAATCAATTAATTTATGATTAATTGATTAATAGTGAATTAATTCACTATGAATAATTCACTATGAAAATATCCAGTGAAGAGAACTTTTACTTTTGAAACAAGTTGAACCCTGCATTGAAAGTTTGAGGCACGTTTCTCTTAAATTTCTGACTCCTTGGGAAGAAGAGAAAAACAGGAGACAAAGTAGAGGTCCTATTCCAAGAGTAACCCCCCAAAGAAAATGCCCCAAATACGTGGAATATCAGTCTATAGATTTAAAACCAACACAGGTAATTTTCCTTTCCGTGTCTCCATCTGTAAATGATACAACTAAAGAAGAGAAAGCGAAGCCAAGATTTTGGGGGCTTGAAATGAAATTTACAGCTCTGTTACCATAGAAAGTGGGACTGCCAAGCCCTCTCTGAAAATAATGTTTTAAGCATATTTTATGCAGTGAAATACTCCGGGGCCAGTGTTGGCATTCGACTCTGTTATTGCAATCACCAAATGTCACTGTGGCCACAGGGCGATAGGGCAGCGGTAATACAAATAACATGACACTTCCTCCTCTGGATGTCCCCACAAACTGTAGCCAAGCAAACGTTCACGGAGACTGAGAAACATACAGAGCTAAAGTTAATGGCCCGAGAATAAACCTCCCTCCGCACTGGGGTGTGGAATATTCCTGTCTAAGGAAATAGATCAGAAGCATTTCCTCTGGCGTTCACGGCTGGACGCAACCAAGGTCTAGCATACTCATTCCAAGGACTCCCTAGATTTTCTGCAGATTAGGAGGAGACACACAAATGGTGAGTTCATGTAAAACAAAATGTAGAAGCTGGTGATGGAGAATGGGGGCGGGGATAATTTTGGTCCCAGTTTTCTAGAGACAGAACCCTCAGCTCAATATCAGGACAATGTGATCCCATTCGAGGGCTTTGGTCCTAATGATGGTGATGTTCTGAAGTTCTGTGCTGCCTGCTATGGCAGCTCTGGACAACCCAGGGCTGAGTTCAATATGGTAGCCCTCAACAACATATGGCCGCTGAGTTCAATATGGAAGTCCTCAACAACCCAGGGCTGAATTCAATATGGTAGCCTTCAACATCCCAGGGCTGAATTCAGTATGGAAGCTCTCAGAAACACAGGGCTGAATTCAGTATGGTAGCCCTCAACAACCCAGGGCTGAATTCAATATGGTAGCCCTCAACAACATATGGCCGCTGAGTTCAATATGGAAGTCCTCAACAACCCAGGACTGAATTCAATTTGGAAGCCCTCAACAACCCAGGGCTGAATTCAATATGGTAGCCCTCAACAACATATGGCGGCTGAATTCAATATGGAAGTCCTCAACAACCCAGGGCTGGATTCAATATGGTAGCCTTCAACAACCCAGGGCTGGATTCAGTATGGTAGCCCTCAACAACACAGGGCTGGGTTCAGTATGGTAGCCCTCAACAACCCAGTGCTGGATTCAATATGGTAGCCCTCAGAAACATAGGGCTGGATTCAATATGGAAGCCCTCAACAACATAGTGCTGAATTCAGTATGGAAGCCCTCAACAACACAGGGCTGAATTCAGTATGGTAGCCTTCAACAACCCAGGGCTAGATTCAATATGGTAGCCCTCAACAACACAGGGCTGAATTCAATATGGTAGCCCTCAACAACACAGGACTGGATTCAATAAGGCAGCCCTCAACAACACAGGGCTGAACTCAATATGGAAGCCCTCAACAACCCAGGGCTGAATTCAATATGGAAGCCCTCAACAACCCAGGGCTGAATTCAATATGGTAGCCCTCAACAACATATGGCGGCTGAATTCAATATGGAAGCCCTCAACAACCCAGGGCTGAATTCAATATGGTAGCCCTCAACAACATATGGCGGCTGAATTCAATATGGAAGTCCTCAACAACCCAGGGCTGGATTCAATATGGTAGCCTTCAACAACCCAGGGCTGGATTCAATATGGTACCCCTCAACAACACAGGGCTGGATTCAATATGGAAGCCCTCAGAAACATAGGGCTGGATTCAATATGGAAGCCCTCAACAACATAGTGCTGAATTCAGTATGGAAGCCCTCAACAACACAGGGCTGAATTCAGTATGGTAGCCTTCAACAACCCAGGGCTAGATTCAATATGGTAGCCCTCAACAACACAGGGCTGGATTCAATATGGTAGCCCTCAACAACACAGGACTGGATTCAATATGGTAGCCCTCAACAACACAGGGCTGAATTCAGGATGGTAGCCTTCAACAACCCAGGGCTGGATTCAGTATGGAAGTCCTCAGAAACATAGTGCTGGATTCAATATGGTAGCCCTCAACAACCCAGGGCTGGATTCAATATGGAAGCTCCCAACAACCCAGGGCTGGATTCAATATGGTAGCCCTCAACAACACAGGGCTGAATTCAATATGGTAGCCCTCAACAACCCAGGGCTGGATTCAATATGGAAACCCTCAACAACCCAGGGCTGGATTCAATATGGAAGCCCTCGACAACCCAGGGCTGAATTCAATATGGTAGCCCTCAACAACACAGGGCTGAATTCAATATGGTAGCCCTGAACAACACAGGGCTGGATTCAATATGGAAACCCTCAACAACCCAGGGCTGGATTCAATATGGAAGCCCTCGACAACCCAGGGCTGAATTCAATATGGTAGCCCTCAACAACATATGGTGGCTGGATTCAATATGGAAGCCGTCAACAACGCAGGGCTGAATTCAATATGGTAGCCCTGAACAACACAGGGCTGGATTCAATATGGTAGCCCTCAACAACCCAGGGCTGGATTCAATATGGAAGCCCTCGACAACACAGGGCTGAATTCAATATGGTAGCCCTCAACAACGTATGGCGGCTGGATTCAATATGGAAGCCGTCAACAACGCAGGGCTGTTGAGTGCTTAACATATGCCTAGGCGTCAGTGAAGCTGAACTCTTTGCTGCATTCAGTGCTGATGGGTATCTCAGTTGCCACATGTGGCTAGTGGCTGCACCGTTGGACAGGAAATGTCCATTATGTGGATATGACTCTTGGGTCCATGATGGAAGCAGGATCTCCCCTTTCAGTCTTCTTGGTCTTGAAGCAGATGCTTGTTAGACAACCACAGACGAAGCGCCCAGACACACGGACCCAATGTGCAACGTGCACACACGTCCCAGGGCCCCTTCTCAAAGTGAATGCGTCTGGATCCACCGTCAGGAAGGGACTCTGCTTCCTAACGGGAGAGTCACCCCTGGCACTGAGGATGCCTTGGGCGGCTGCTGCGTTTCTGAGCCAGGCCCCTGCCGCAGCCAACACGGAAGAAGCCAAAGCACTGGTTTTCAGACCGACCCACCCTTCCGTCAGACAGACATTAAATTTGCTAGACCTTCACTTTTATTCATGCTCTTTACTTTGTGCCACATTACATTCTTAAACCAAGCAAGCCGTCCACGCCCTGGCCCTTTCCTTCTGGCCAGAGCAGCATCCCAGCCAGCTCAGGTATTCATTGGCTTCAGTCACAGTGATTCCTTTGGAGGGAAATAGTTGGCTCCGAGGAGGACCAAGCCACTAACTGCTACTTAATGGCACTGCAAATATTTTAAAGTCAGGTGAGCTCGGCCAAGGCCCTCGTGTATCCAAAGGAAAAAAAAAAATACTCAAAATAGATTTTTACAAGACGTAGTAGATAAGGGGTGAGTATTTTCTTCCATCAACGGACAGAAAGCAAACGTTGGAGGTTTTGCACGCGACCTGGTTTCTGTTAGGGCCACTCCACTCTGCGCTGAGAACACAGAAGCACCCAGACCATAGGCAAACAGGTGAGTCCAGGGGCTGGGGTTGTAGCTCAGTGGTGGAGCACGGACGTCACACGCAGGAGGCACTGGGTTCCATCCTCAGCACCACATCAATCAATCAATGAAACAAAGAGATCGATTGGGTCCATCTACAACTAAAAAAAAATTTTTTTTTTTAAAAAATGAGCATGGTTGTCTTCCAATAAAACTTTATTTACAAACACCGTGTGGACGCGGATTTGGCCTCTCAGGGATTTTGAGCACGAGACAAGATCGCATTGTGCTTCCATCACTGAACCCCCAAACCACTGACCTGGGGTCTTGTCACAGCATGCCGTCTGCACATATGTCACTTGGTGTCACTGTAGGATAAGAACCCAAAGCACACCTGTTGACCCAGGGTTATCCTCTGTCTTCACCTAATTACAACAGATTCCTGCCGGAACACATCCAAGCAATGAAGCCGGGCACACCTCTTTGGAGGAAAGCTTTTGCATGAAAACTCACATTGTTTTGTGACCGCCCTTCTTATTGGGCTGGATCTTACACAATCAGGGAGTGGTCAATGGAGATCATTTTTGACTTGTTTGGTCGTACCCCAAGTAAGGTCCCACCGCTCCTGCAGTCATACATGTACCCGAGGTACTGATGTCTGTCTCATTCCACCATCTTTCCTACCCCCGTGCCTCCTCCCTCCCTCCCTTGTGCCATGCCCCACCCGAAGTTCCTCCACTCATCCCATGCCCCCTCGACCCTCATTATGGATCCGCATCCACTTATCAGAGAAAACATTCGGCATTTGGTTTTGGGGGATTGTCTTCCTTCACTTAGCTTGATATTCTCCAACTCCATCCACGTACCTGCAAATACCATGGTTTTATTATTTTTGAATGCTGAGTAATATTCCACGGTGTACATCTACCACAGTTTCTTTATCATTCATCGGTTGAAGGGTATCTCGGTTGCTTCCACAGGTTGGCTATTGTGAACTGAGCTGCTATAAACATGGACGTGGCTGCGTCACCGTAGTATGGTGGCTTTAAGTCCTTTGGGCGAATGCGTTCAGCTCTTGGTTAGGATTATGCATTGTTGGTCTGGCTCACTGCATTTCCAAAAGGAACTCACTTTCTCTCTGTGGGTAAGTTGGTTCTGCAGAACAGGGTGTGGAGGGATGTCTAAGGATGGATTCTGTGTCAGCCGAGGGCCACCTGTTCTCAGTGCTGTGACTTCTCTCCCTGCAAACCGACGAGAAAGAGTGAAGTCACCGGGCTCTGCTGCTTCGTTCAAGGAGATCCATGTGCCTCCCCAAGTAGTGACGTTAGGAGGTAGGGAGCGTCCTTGTCCCTCTAACTCCCGGAGGCCAGGGAAGACAGCCAAGTCGCCCAAGTCTGTTGGGGGCGGGGCAGCTGAAAGTTCTAGAATCTGGATGCCCACCCTTGACCGGTGCATAGGCTACTATGTATATATATATAGATTTGGTAAAAAGAAATGTGTTCGGGATTCAGATACTTTTTTGTAGCAAGATAAAAGAAACGGCCAAGCAATCAAAGTCATCTTCAAGTGGATTCCGCCTTGGCTGGACGTTCGGGGCCGTTCCGTGCTGTGTTCTAGGACATTCCATCCCAGAGGGACTTGTTTTTGTTTTTTGTTGTTGTTGTTTTCTCGAAACGTGAGCCGAGAGACTGCTTTAGAAGCCCCCATATTGGCTAATCAAAATGCACACAGACATTTTAAAAAATTGAAGTCGAGTGCAGGGGTCTGTTCCCATGTTCCGCCAGAGAAATGAAACGCGATCCATTTGTGCACAGCGACTGGAAATGCATGCTGCTGTCACCAACAACTAGTTAGACAAACAGAAATAAAATAAGTGAAAGTTAAAAAGGAAACAAAAATCCTGACATTGCCAAATAGAGGTGTTGTGCACTCTCTCTTTTTACAGCACAGTTTCAATGACCAGCAGAGGTGGACCAGCGATCCACTGCAGAGACTGGACACTGTGCCCGATGTGAGCAATTCCTATGAACATAAGATAACCTTGTCCCTGGGATTCCTCTCCTCCCCATTTTAAGTAAATATTTCTAAACATTATTAAGTATTTCAATGCTCGTTAGCAGACAGGGGATTTACGTTTATTGATGGAGGAATGAAATCTAGAAGAAATGTTATAACCAGTCAAGAAGCAAAAAAAAAAAAAAATCTTGTTCTGAAAATGGTGAATCATGAACAATTGTAATTTTACCTGAAACAAATCATCCCTCCCCACAAAGAAACTCACTTCAATATGGGTTTTCGATCCTGCCTTGAAAAAGAGTTTGAAAATAACTCAAGATAGACCAAACTACATTTTTCTAAAGCAAGAAGCAATTATTCCGAGGAATCATGGAGAATGATGAGAGGCTGTTCTCCAACAAGCAAAGGAAATAGGGAGCCCAAATCTGTGCATTAATCTTCCAGACGTCAGCAACTGAAGATCTGTAAGTAATTTAAAAGATGTGTTAAAAGCCGGTCGCGGTGGCGCGCACCTGTCATCCCAGCAGCTCCGGGAGGCTGAGGCAGGAGGATCGTGAGTTCAAAGCCAGCCTCAACCAAAGTGAGGCCGTAAGCAACTCAGCGAGACCCTGGCTCTAAATAAAATGCCAAATAGGGCTGGGGACGGGGCTCAGGGGTTGAGTGCCCCTGAGTTCAATCCCTGGTATCAAATAAAAGTGTGTTGGAGATTGGTAGAGGTCGGGGGTCCTTGTCTCTTGGAACAGCAGACCCAGCTGAGATCTTCGCCTGCATCAGCTCCTTCTTGCCCGTGCATTCAGTGGCACTTGGACCTGGAGAATAGAATGAATCGATGTTGCTTCCAGCAAAGATGTGTTAACGTGTGGGTGTATTTAAGGGGAGAGAGGGATCCTGTAGGCGTCTGGTGGGTAGAGATCAGAGAAGCTGCTAGCCTCTGCGGTGCGCGTCGCCACCCCACGCCGGGGAATTATCCAGCCCCAGAGTCCGTAGGGCAGAGGCCGAGAAGCCCTGGGCTGGGTTTCCACCTTCGGAAGCTTGGAATGTCCCTTGGCCGAGGCTCACTGCAGCTGCAACTTGAGACCCGGGTTTCCAGCGGGCTTCACGGTCACTTGGGTGTGATGTCAGGCCAGCTCTGCCCCGTCTGTCTGCGACAGGGAGCCCACCTTAGCGGGGCCCAGCTCTGCACGCGCTGCCTGGCGGGACGGTGTGTGGTACCGCTGTGTTTGCACTCAGTTGGGATTGCAAACACTCGCCATTCGTAACGTCCTGGCCAAGGACGGGAGGCACTTGGGTGGGTGGGAACGAAGTGGGATCCGAAGACACACACTGAACGTTTTGCAATGCCCAGGACTGACCCCCAGCATCACCCGTTCCAAAAGGTCTGTAGCGAATCCTTAAGATGCTTTAGGTTCTTAACCCTCGGATTTGATGGGGTGCCCGCATTCCTTTC
Organism: Urocitellus parryii; assembly: GCF_045843805.1. Lineage (NCBI taxonomy): Eukaryota > Metazoa > Chordata > Mammalia > Rodentia > Sciuridae > Urocitellus > Urocitellus parryii. The sequence continues at coordinate 2,294,311 of NC_135548.1, forward strand.
TGCATATGAGCTGGACTTTCCCAGCCCAGAAGCTGGGCACGGTGGCCCTTGATCAAGTAGCTGCCTGTCCCCGTGCACCCAGTGCCCCAGAGTGGTTGCTCCAGGTGGCCGCCATGTGCAATCTCCTCCTGGTGGCCTCCTGCCTGTGGACAGCAAGACGCTGGCTGCCTGGGCCAACCTTCTGACCCTGGCACCTGCGATCATGCGGCTGGAAAGAGGATGTATTGTCGGGTGTCTTCCCCGTGGTGAGATTTGCTTGTAGCCTCTGGGATCACCCGTGGGAAGTGCCACACCCCTTCTTAGAAGTCTACACTGCTCGACAGTCTCCATGGCCCGAACCCAGCCCTTCACAGCTCTGCCCACTCGCTGGCCCCCTACAGCATGCCCTCGGCAAACCCAGAAATCCCACGGCGTCTGCGCCAGGTCCACCGGAGAGGAGCAGGACTTGGGTGGCCAGAAGCCGCGGATCCGTTAACCATCCAAGCCTGCAGCAGGACTGTGCGGATTCGGCTGCTTGGATTCTGCAACGGGCCCCCGACGCCCAGGACAGGCAGCCGGACTTCTCCGTCGGGGCGGGGGCATGCACAGGATCTCAGCAGACGGTTCTGTCCTGCAGCTCGAGTTCATGCAAGAGCTCTTCACAGGGGCCAGCCCTGGGTGTGCCCCGCACGCACGTCAGTTAGAAGTAAAAACGGGTTTTAAAAAGCAGGATGGGTGCTGAGGTTCCTAGTCTGGCAAAAGCACTTTCCCTGAATAGAAAAAGCCCTCCATTTCCATGCAGTTTCCCTTTTTTTCTCCCTTTCCCTCCCACCTCATGTCTCTGTTTAATGTTGATCTTTTCTTCCTGCTCTTCCTCCCTGCTCTGTTCATAGTTGCTCTCCTTATATCAAAGAAGACATTTGGCATTTGTTTTTTTAGGGATTGGCTAGCTTCACTTAGCATGATCTGCTCTAGTGCCATCCATTTCCCTGCAAATTCCATGATTTTGTCATTTTTTAGTGCTGCATAATACTCCATGGTGTATAAATGCCACATTTTTTTTTATCCATTCATCTATTGAAGGGCATCTGGGTTGGTTCCACAGTCTAGCTATTGTGAATTGTGCTGCTATCCTCATTGTTATAAGAGGTTGTGAGGGGAACGGGAAAATAAACAAGGAGAGAAATGAATGACAGTAGATGGGGTAGAGAGAGAAGATGGGAGGGAAGGGGAGGGGGGATAGTAGAGGATAGGAAAGGCAGCAGAATACAACAGTCACTAATAGGGCATCATGTAAAAATGTGGATGTGTAGCCGACGTGATTCTGCAACTTGTATTTGGGGTAAAAATTGGGAGTTCATAACCCACTTGAATCTAATGTATGAAATATGAGATGTCAAGAGCTTTGTAACGTTGTGAACAACCAATAAAAAATTTTAAAAAAAGAAATAAATAAATGTAATTTATCTAAAGAAAAAAGAAAAAGCCTTCCAGATGCAGTGTGATAACTCGGGTTACTTTGTTCCAAAACCACGGGAACCAGCGCACTTTTATCTTAAATCTGCCTCAGGCCATTTCGCAAGGAGACCTCCTGTTTCCTGAGAAGCCAAAACGTTGGATCCCCTCATTGTAAACTGCGACACATATTTGAGTCTGTGTGCAGGTGCGGCGGGAAGGGAGCTGGGATCCCGGGGCCTCTCTGATTGATGTTCATAAAGCAAAAAAAAACAAAGATGTTTTCACAGGGCGCTGCTTGGGTTTCTCTGTCTGTTCTTGACTCTTTCTAATTGAAAGAGTTTCTTTGTTTTGAAAGCTTGATGCCTGCCTTAAGATCAAGCTACTAGTCTTATCACCAAGGAGGAGAAATAGGAGGCTGCAGAGAACAGCCAAAAGTCTGGGACAAGGTGGTATCCACATCTTGCGTGCTGTGGTACTTCAATCAAGTTTCTTAACCTCTCTGTTCACACAGCATGAAATTTAGTGGAACACTTTGTGACCCCGCACGCTGTAGAAGTGTTGCTGTGACTGTTATCACAGATACGAAACCAATCTCCTAAAATATGGATCCCTGTCCCCAAGGCCACAACGACATATTTGTCATTTAAACGCAGGTCTGACTCCGTGGCTCTTTCCTAAGGACAGCTGTGCCGATGGGAGTTTGGATCTGATATCCTGAATCAATTTTCTCAACTTTGTGGAGCTTGGATTTCGTGAAGTAGGACGTATTCTTCTTTGGTCTCCTTTTCCTTATTGGTGGATTCTGACAATACGGACCCTTCCTCAGTACGATTCCTGTGATCCTCAAAGGATGGGTAAGTATCCAATCATTGTAAAGCATTGAAAAATTATGGGAAGTTGAACGGCTTCAGGGTACCGTGATTTCCCATAAAACCAAACCAACTCCACATTTTCTACATTGATGGATAATATTAACCAAACCCTAAACTCTGGCCACGTCATATTTGATGTATTCCTGGCAAACAAGATCCTCTACCCCTAGGAACGAAGATGGGGCCGGGCGTGGGTGGTGGTGCACACGTGTAATCCCAGCCGCTGAGGAGGCTGAGGCAGGAGGATCGCAAGTTGGAGGCCAGCCTCAGCAACTTAGGGAGGCCCTAAGCAACTTAGCAAGATCCTGTCTCAACAGAAAAAGTAAAAAGTGCTGGGGATGTTGCTCAGTGGTTAAGCACCCCCTACATTCACTCTCCAGTACCGAAAAAAAAAGAAAAAGAGAGAATTGGTCTTTTGGTCTTGTAAAGGAGGATATTTGATGGGTGGAGTAACAGAATGAACGACAGCTGTATGATTTAAACTTTCTGAAAGTCCCCTCGATTTTAAAATAAAAGGAATTTTGACTTTAGCACCAGACATCCTGGAGTTGGCTGGAGCTAAAATATATTTCAGTGATGGTTTTACGTATAAAACCTTCCACAGGCCTTAAAGCCATGTCTTATTTTATCCAGAATTTTCTATCCTTGCATCAGAAAAGAGAATTAACATGCAGACATTCGTGAGAGTGAATGAGAGGCTTGATGTGCAGACGAACCATGGAACCTATTTAATGGTCTTACATATACAGTGGAATACTATTCAGCCTTTAAAAAGGTCTTGCTGTCTCATGATTATCACTGCGTTCGTCTTTCCACGTACATTTGAGAATCCTGTTTTCCACGCGTACCTTCTCGAGCAATCTTACCTTTGGCACGTGGAGTTTAAATATTTAAAAACCTCAGTCCACCTATATCTTTTGCTTCTGCTTTACCCAAATTAGAAGATGCGTCCTTTCAAAATGGATTTGCGCTCTTGTATCTTTCCTGCTTATTAAAGCTGCAGAAGATGCAAACCCCAAACACCTAGAAATACAGAGTTTCACCCAGAGAAATGTCCACAAGACATCTCTCCGGCCTCTGCCTGCCAGTGTTCCCTCCACCTGTCATAAACCCCCGGCGTGGATCACTTTCCCGAGGAAATAACTCCATGCCCAGGGCTTGCCTAACGTCGTGAGGAGCCCGCCCCTCTAACTGGATCCCCTCCCCGTTCATAGGGTTGAAGCTTTTGAAAGGAGTCGGTGACCGCGAGATGGAAAAGTGGCATTTTCCCTTGGGTGACTGGGTGGTGGCCATGAATCCCTCCATTGTCTGTTGGACTTCAAACGGCGGCCGGGTCCTTCTGGACCTTTGAAGTCGGGCTGGTCTTTGGCACCCTGAGCAGAGGAGCCACTGGGAAAGGGAACCAGGTCCCTGCGGACACAAGTGCAGAGGGCCCAGGGTGCTGAACCACAAAGCCACTATCCTTTATTTTTATTTATTTATTTTTTTAAATTTTAAGGCAGGGTCTCTTTAAGTTGTCACGGCCTCCGTAAGTTGCTGAGCCTGGCCTCCAACTCGCCATCCTCCTGCCTCAGCCTCCCCAGCCCCTGGGATGACAGGCAGGTGCTACCCCCTCGGGTGCAATCCAGTTTGTTGATCGACTTAATGTGAAGAGTTCGACTGCTTGCATTTTTTCCATTTTCGCTTTGGTGCCCATGCTTCTCTTTGACTTGTCAAATCTGACACTTTTTTTTTTTGAAATAAAGACTATTGTGAACATTTAGGATCTACAACCTGATATGGGGAAGACAGACACACGGTTAAAAGCTTACTCTGGTGAAGCAGTATCATATGTAGCGTCTCTCCTTCATGCAACTGTTGTTGTTGTTGCTGTGGCAAGATCCAAAGCCATCTTGTCCCTGTCACCGTTGTGCCACCTGCATTTCCGGCAGGAAAGGAGCAGAAGCGATACAGAGGGAGGAGTGGACAAGCCCGTGTTCCAATAAAACTTTATCAGGAGCGGGGACGCTCCCAGACAGCAGCCTCGGAGGACGCCCGTGGAGGCTCACGGATGCCCATTTGCTTGTCGCCATCCTGTCCCCCGAGGGTGAAGTTGGTGATCAGGAGCCTGCCTGTGACCCCAGAGGATGCGAGATCCTCTCTGTGGCAGAACTAGAAAGGCTGTGGGGGACAACGGGGAGCCGCCAAAGTACACACGCTGGGTGCCTGCCAGACACAGGAGGTGGTGGTGGGGGGATTCGCAGCAGGAATTCCCAGTGTGAATGAGCAGTTTCCAGGGTCCCCGGTTAGAAGGAAGAGAGGGCAGCCATCTCGAAGCTGAGAAGCTGGCAAGCTGAAGAGTGGGCCGACAGGAAACGCCATTTACAACGTTTCTTCAGCTGGAATAAATATTAGTCATATTTTTCTCATTCTAAAATGAGGCACTGTTTTTATAATTAAAACACAAATATGAGAATCAGTTTGACATTTTTTTTTTAACTCGGGAAGTTTGGGTTGAATTTAAAAGATTTTTTTTTTTAAATAAAGCAGAGGAGTCAATATCTTGCTTTATAAAAAAAAAAATTGAGCTGAACTATATTTCTCATAAAATATGTTAGCTTTCTGTTGCTATGACAAATAGTCCCTTTGTGTCAGCTTTCTGTTGCTATGACAAATACGAGAGACGATCAACTTATAAAGACAAAAGGTTTAAATTTTTTTAATTTTTTTTTTAAATCGTAGACTAACACAATACCTTTATTTTAAGTGTTTGTTTTTAGGTGGTGCTGAGGATTAAGCCCAGTGCCTCACACATCCCAGGCAACGCCCTACCACTGAGCGACAACCCTAGCCCTTGCTTCAAAGTTTTAGGGTTTCAATCCGTGATTATTCGACCCTTTTCCTCTCTTTTTTCAAGATTTGCCCACTCTAGATGTGGTGCCCACAAGGATAAAACTGTTACATGTACTCGTTTCTTAGCTCACGTTGGCCGCCTCTAAACATGCTCACAGAACACGTGAAGCAGAGAGGAAAGAGTGATATGATGATGGGCAAGATCGACATTTACTGAGGGCTCACTACGTACGTGACATTCCGTACAATCACCTGTTGACTCACAGACAGACTCAGCCGTGGATAAAATGGGAAGTCGTCCAAGGTCTCAAGCGCATGCCAGACACCGTGGATGGCACCAAACTCAATATAGAATGTGTCCTTTCCTATCCACGTATGTTACAGCAAACTTCTATCTTTTTGCTTAAAGTCAGCATTTTATGGTTTCTCTTTAAGGTACCTGAACGGCCGGCATCCGTATTCTCGTGCTTTGGTGCCATTATGCAGTAGAATAAGTTTTAGTTGAACACTGTGGTGCTGTAAAGTAGGATCCGAACTGAGATGTGTGCACACAGTGAGGGTAGTACATACAGCGTGGACACGCTGCACAGAGGGATGATTCACACCCTGGGAATTTGACCACAGAGAAGGTTAGAAATCATCATCATCATCATCGTCATCGTCATCCTCATCATCATCATGGATTACCAGGGACTGGGGTCAGCAATTGCCGTTGGGTATCCAAGGGAAGTAACGCAACGTTTTAGCCCCGGGGAAACTTCTCTGAAGGATATTGTCACTGTGTCACACACACACACACACACACAGGCGGCCACGTCCACAGGGGCTCAAGTGCCCTAGACAAATGGCATAGCACTTGCATATAACTCAGGTGCTTTAAATCATCTCTAGATAACTTGAAATACTATGCTAAAATGCTATGTAGATAGTTACCATTTTTTATAGTTTAGGGTGTAGTGACAGTAAAAAAAATATATATATATACATGTTCACTGAAGCTGCAAGTTTTTTTTTAAGTTTTGATCTGCATTTGGTGGAATCTGAGGAAGCAGAGTTTGCAGATAGGGAAGGCCGATCTCAGAATGGAAAACGACAGAAAATCAGGAAGAAGAGGCTGAACTGACTGTGTCTGTCAGCTTGCCTGCACTGTAAGAAAATCCTGAGATAACTGGCTTATCAAGAAAAAAGGTTTCTTTTGGCTGACAGTTTTAGAGGTTTCTATCTATGGGTGGTTCACACTGGAAATACTGGTGGCTCCCTGGTATGAGTCAGTCACTTCGAAAGCATCTGTGTGAAATTCGAAATTGATCTAAATTGATCTGACGTGATACAGGTCAGAACAGAGGTTCTCTTTGGGGAAGGAGAATTTTGTAAATATCTGTTTTTTATACTTCATCCAAAAAAACTTAGGCATCGTTCACAAGCCGAGGCCAGAGGGACTCGGGGTAGATGTTGGGGAGCTGAGGGTTGTGGTTTTAAAGACTCACATGGACATCGGGATAGAGCTGCTGCAGTAACGCACCCATCAATGACGACATCCATCGAGGCCAAGTGTGCCTTCTCCAAGAACCACGCATGCAAATGGCCGGTGGTGCATTGGGTGGTGGGCCGCGGGGCATAGGAATGCTACGGCAGGCTGTGCACTGGCTCAGAGGGACTCTTTTTTAAAAAATACCTATTTTGTGTAACCAGTTGGGGTTCTGGTCTGTGCAAAGTCGAGGGTTTCATGTCTTGCTCCCGTCTCTGGGGAGGAAGATCTGAATGAGCTGTTTTTGAATGAGGGAGGTCTCTGATCACTTGTGCGCCTTCAGAGAAGTGGACGGGGTTTCCGACACCCCGGATGCTTCTTGCCCCTGTTCTGGGATCAACGTAAAACTAATAGGAACTGGCGTCTGCGGACTCATCCCGCTGCACAGCTGTCGGATCCCTGTCCAGTGCTCATCGGCCTAAGGCAGGTGACCGCTCTCCGTTCGTCGAAGGGCCGACCAGCCCAGAGCAGCTTCTCAGACACAGAGAATGTTCCAGATGTTGGAGAGGGGAAGCTAAGGGGGATCACATCGGAGGTATTTTGAAATCTGCCAGCGGCTCGGGAGGCTGAGGCAGGAGGATCGCGAGGTTAAAGCCAGCCTCCGCCAAAGGGAGGCCGTAAGCCACTCAGGGAGACCCTGTCTCTCAATAAAACGCAAAATAGGGCTGGGGACGGGGCTCCGTGGTCGAGGGACCTTGAGTTCCATCCCTGGTACCAAAAAAATATTTTTAAAAATTGCTACTAGATGATTCCGTTGATATGAAGTTGGAATCAGAAGACTCGCGCAATGCCGCAGTCGCTCACTGGTTCCTGCTGGTGTGCTTTACCCAGAAAGGTGTTCCCCGGGCCTCGCCTGGTGACTTCAGCTTTCCGTTCAGTACAGCTGCTGAGACGTGTGGATGGAGTTCCCTTCCGCTCCTGCATTTGGCTGATGGCTTCACGCGTCCCTGAGTAAAGTGGTTGAGGTTTGGTCAGCAGAAGAGGTAGCCCCTGTTCATGGCCCCTCACCTCCTGTGCTCACGGCTGAGATCCACCGTGGGACAACTGTGGCTTCTAAACTGCCCTCCTCGAGGGGTCAGCCGTGGTCTGCCACCTGTTTTTGCAAATCAGGTTTTATTGGAAAATAGCCACACTCCGTTCTTTGCCTGTTGACGGAGGCTGTGGCGGGCCACAGTGGCTCTGGTCGGAAAGTGCTCTGTCTGGGCCTGTCTTGCTCAGCCAGGTCCAGGATGCAGACACGTGTATCTCCATTAAACTGAATCTCCACCCGGAGACGGGACTCGGCCAGCGTGATCTGCAAGTTCTGAGAAGTGTGGGCTGGGCTGGAAGGGAATCCCGAGGAAGAGGCCAAGAGCATCCGGGTTGGGTGCCAAGGGGACACGCAAGAATGTGTCTGAGTTCCTCAGATCTCCCGATAACCCGGGCAGGGCCGGCAGAGCCGAGCCCGGGACCCTGAGAACGTTATCAGAGACACACAGAGGCGAAAACAGGTTCCCCGTGGCCGGCTGCCACCTGGGATCCCAAGCACCAGGATGCTAGGGACCGCACCGCGGACATTCTCCAGTTACAGCCTCCCTTGTGTGTTTTATGAAGCAGCTTCTGCCAGAGGACCCGGGCCCTTCATTGGGCACACCCGTGTGCAACAAGGAGGGCATGTGCAGGGCTCCATCGGCCGTGAGTTCTGGGCACAGCCCTTCCCTGGCAGGGACTGGGTTCCGACAAGGAAGACTGAGTTACGTGGACCTGGGAGGCCACAGCACCTTCAATGAAGGCATCACCGAAGCAGAGTCCAGTGTGAGACGGACCCCAGCCTCAAGGCCGTGATCCATTCTGTCCTCCCAACGGCATTTTCCCCCTAGCAGTTTGCATGACGGGCTCAGCACAGTCCTGGAGATGTCTCCAAGCCCAGCTCTGCCTCCCGTGGTGCTTTCTGTTCCTGCATTAATGATCATTTCATGCCTGTGCGGATTTTCCTACCACTCTCAGGAAGTTTCCTGGCGCATAGGAAAATGCAATCCAGCCTATGTGGTCCTTTGGCTCCGCAGAACCCATCCCAGCCCCTTCCTGTCTCCGTCTCCGATTCCTGGCGCGTGATATTAAGGATCTTGTCCTGCCCCGTGCATCCACCAAGATGTCGTGCCTCCTCAGAAGCCCAAAGCTGTGCGTCTGCTCCATTACGCATTGGAACCTTCAGAACTGTGAACCCTGTAACGTTTGGTCTCTAGAAGTTAACTTATCTCAGGCATTTTGTTACAGTGACGGGAAGCTGACTAACACATAGGGCTTGCCCCCTTCCAATTTGGAACTTTGAAATAAAATGAAATCATATACTTGAGGAATCCCCTCCGCTATATTCTGAATAACGTTTGCCCACAGTTATCAACAAATTTATTTACATTTACTTTTCTTTCTTTTCTTTTCTTTCTTTTTTTTTTTTGGTAATTTCAAAGTCCAAAATTGGACCATGATGTAATGTTGCAGCAGGGAGATGAGGATCCCCAACAGAAGTGCTTAGGATATGGAGGTGTGGGGATGCGTCACGGAGAGCTCACGCCCCACTTTCCAATGAACCTTCTCAGTATTCTCCACAAGAAACGATGACTTGGTTAATTGGAAAGAATTTCAGAGTCTAAAAATACTTCTCCCATCTTAAAAGAATTCCATGCTGAGTGCCAATGATCATTAAGCTCCCTGAGAGTTTGAGCAAACTTGGCCACATGGAAATCTCAGAGACTTCAGTCAAAATGGTGCGTTTGGGAAACTAAAATTTATGAACAATGGTGAATATTTAAGAGATGTGCATTAAAGTGAGCTCACAAATCTTATGGAGGAAGGACTGCATTACTCTTGTAGGAAACTGGGTGAAGTTTATGTGGGATCTCTCTGCATTATTTCTTGCATTAGCATATGGAATTGCAGTCACCTGAAAAAATAGATAAATATGATGCATATATTTATTAATAAATCAACATTTATCATATGCAAATATGTCTTTTTTTTTTTCTCTTAAGGAACTATGTGGAGAAAAGGAGAAACACGGAACGTCACAGTCCAGAAGAAAGCATTGGTAATCTTCCACAGTGGCCGGCAGAGAAGGTGGGTAGCGACTTAGAGGCAAAGGAATATATTGTATATATATATTGTATAAGGTGGAAAGAAGGTTGACAAATGCTATGTATCACTACGGAGAGAGAGAGAAGGAGATGGATTAACAAGCAAGTGGTTATGACAATGCAGGTCATGTCTGCAGGATTTTCCCTCTTCTATATTAAATCATGAAGAACAGGGAGAAATGAAAAAGGAACAGTCACCTTTGCCAGGCTGACTACTTTTCCTTCCATGAAATTTCGCAGGCTGGGGTCCCTGTCTCACCTCCCCCTGAGGGGAATCTGCGTCTCTTTCTCAGTGGGGTGCTTTGGAGGTGCAGCTGTGTCCTTGCTCATGTGCACTGGGCCGGCTGGTTGTGGCCAGTATTCATCTGCTCCATTCTGTGAGCATGCCCCGTGTTTCCCTATTGTCCTCTGAGTGGATATGGACACTGCAGTTCAACCCCTAAGTCCACGCCAAGGAAAAATGAGCGAAGGTGAACAGGGAAAGACTCTTATTGCACGAGTCTTTTATTTTATTTAATAAAATAAATCTGAGGACCTTGGGGGGGTAGGGTGGACAGTAAGAAGTTGCAGGGTGAGGTAGAAATTGGGAGCAGAGATCCAAGAGGCAGGGTCCTCGTTGGAAAGTATTTGGGGTCCTGCAGCCTCGATTCCAATGCTAGGTGTTTTTATTGTCCCCTCTTTTTTGTTCTTCTTTTTTATTGGTTGTTCACAACATTACAAAGCTCTTGACATATCGTATTTCATACATTAGATTCAAGTGGGTTATGAACTCCCATTTTTACCCCAAACACAGATTGCAGAATCATATCGGTTACACGTCCACATTTTTACATAATGCCCTATTAGTGACTGTTGTATTCTGCTGCCTTTCCTATCCCCTACTATCCCCCCTCCCCTCCCCTCCCATCTTCTCTCTCTACCCCATCTACTATAATTCATTTCTCTATTTGTTTATTTCCCATTCCCCTCACAACCTCTTATATGTAATTCTGTATAACAATGAGGGTCTCCCTCCATTACCATGCAATTTCCCTTTTCTCTCCCTTTCCCTCCCACCTAGTATATCTGTTTAATGCTAATCTTTTCTTCCTGCTCTTCCTCCCAACTCTGTTCATAGTTGCTCTCATTATATCAAAGAAGACATTTGGTATTTGTTTTTTAGGGATTGGCTAGCTTCACTTAGCATAATCTGCTCTAGTGCCATCCATTTCCCTGCAAATGCCATGACTTTGTCATTTTTTAGTGCTGCGTAATACTCCATGGTGTATAAATGCCGCATTTTTTTTTATCCATTCATCTATTGAAGGGCATCTGGGTTGGTTCCACAGTCTAGCTATTGTGAATTGTGCTGCTCTGAACATCGATGTGGCAGTATCCCTGTAGTACGCTCTTTTAAGGTCTTCAGGGAATAGTCCGAGAAGGGCCATAGCAGGGTCAAATGGTGGTTCCATTCCCAGCTTTCCCAGGAATCTCCACACTGCTTTCCAAATTGGCCGCACCAATTTGCAGTCCCACCAGCAGTGTACAAGAGTACCCTTTTCCCCACATCGCTAGCAGTCAGAGAAATGCAAATCAAAACCACCCTAAGATACCATCTCACTCCAGTAAGACTGGCAGCCACTATCGTCCCCTCTTTTACTCTGTGCTGCTAAGGTGACGCATCACATCTCCCTGGTCTCGCGAGGATTGGGTTTCGCCAGTTGCAGGTGGGCTGAGGAGGATGAGAACAGACTGGGTCTAGGTGTCTCTTAGCTAAATCAGAGCCATGAAATAGTGGCATGTGCTTCCAGGACGCTCCGATTCTCTCAGCTCCCAAACCTACCAATCGTCGGAAGTCTTCTTGATTCGTTCACGAGTGGCTTGATACCTCCTTTAATTTCTTTATTTAATCTGGCATCTCTTGAAAACCATCCTCGGGACAAACGTCAGCTGCAGACACAGCTCTGGTCTTTGATTTACCAAGGCTCTCCTTAGGATTTTTAAAGTGCATGATGGTTCAGAAGTGGTCCTCCTCCTTCAGTAGGAACCATACTTTCCTTCCCAGTTCTGCGTCAGTAGGTCTGTCTTAGGAGGAACCAGTCGCTTACATCTTTACCTATAAAATGACACCGAGAAATCGTAGTAAAAGAGGACTTGAAAGCAATTGAAAATGCATTTACCAGTCAACCTTATAATTATAGCAAAATATGGGACAATTTTAGGATCACAATGAAAAGCATCTCTGTTCTAAAAAAAAAAAATAATAACGACGTGCTTCTGTTGCCTTTTAAAATGAATAAGGTGCAAGGAAGCAGTTTCTGACTCTTTTAAAATGCATTTAGAAAACTCAGTGAAGGAGACATGAGAGTTGGAGCCCTCGTGGGGTATGGAACAGTCTCCCGGATAAAGCCCTGTGCCTCCTCAAGAAATAAGGGACTCTTCCAGAAAAACAAAATGTCACTAACAAGTGTCACTAATAAATGTCACTGATTAGAGAGGTGCCGTGGCCCACGCCTGTCGTCCCAGCGACTCAGGAGGCTGAGGCAGGAGGATCCCAAGCTCAAAGCCAGCCTCCGCAACTTAGCGAGGCCCTGAGCAACTCAGCAAGATCCTGTTTCTAAATAAAAAATTCTTTAAAAAAATTGAAAAAGGGTCGTGGATGTGGCTCAGTGGTTAAACACCCCTGGGTTCAATCCCTGGTACTAAAATAGAAGGTCATCGATAAATGACAAAATGTCATCACTAAGTATCACCAAAGAGGCCCGGGCAGGAAACGGCAAAGAGGTCTCTCTAGGAGGAGTGCTGGTGTAGAAGGTTGGCCTGTGAATTCCTCTGTTTGAACTCAGAAACTCCTGACGTGTTTCTCTCTAGACAGACACCACAGGGCCAGTTCCCTTTTAGAAAAATGTGTTCATTTCTTACTGACGCTCTCTAGCGTATCACAAATGGAGTTGCTTGAACCAATGCAAATTTTCATTTATTGCATTTATTTATCTTGTAGTTATACGTGAAAGTAGAGTGTATTTTGATATGTAATATATTCATGGAGTATGACTTCCCATTCTTGTAGTTGTACATGATGTGGAGTTACACTCTTTATATATTCATATATGAGCACAGGAGAGTTCCGTCCGATTCATTCTACTGTCTTTCCTATTCCCATCCATCCTAACCCTTCCCTTTATCCTCCTTTGTCTCATCCAATGAACTTCTATTCTTCTCTCCCCACTACCCATTACTGTGAGTCAGAGGAACATTCGGCCTTTGTTTTGGGGGGCATTGGCTTATTTTGCTTAGCATGCTATTCTCCGGTTTCATACATTTACCAGCCATGCCGTAATTTCAATCTTCTTCATGACTGAGTAATATTCCACTGTGTATCTGTACCACGATTTCTTCACCCATTCGTCTGTGGAAGGGCACCTAGGTTGGTTCCATAGCTTGGCTATTGTGAATGGAGCTGCTGTAAATATTGACGTGGCCACATCCCTGTAGAATGTTGTTTTCAAGTCCTTTGGGAATGAGCCCAAGGAGTGGGAGAGCTGGGTCGAAGGAGGGTGGTTCCCTTCCAAGTTTCCTGAGGAATCTCCATCCTGCTCTCCAGCGTGGTCGCACCCATTTTCAGTCCCACCCGCCAGCAAACGTCTTCTTTTGCCTTTCTGTAGAAGTGAGAAATCCGCCTCCATAAGAGAACACTGATCTGTGGGTGAGGCTGGGTTCCCTCTGGGGACACAGGCTCATTTTCTCTCGCCTTCTCCAGGTTCTGGACGCTTGGCGTGTGTGTCCCCGTCCCTCGGTCTCTCTAGCCTCCACTTGGGTTATCCTGTCTCCTTCTGGGACTCTGAATCCCCTGCGTCTGCTTGTGGTTGTCCTTGGATGATCCAGTAGGACCTTCCCATCTCAGGGCCTTTAATCTCATCACACCCACCAACTCCCTTTTCACAAGTAGGCGACATGGGCAACGCTTTGGAGACCAGGACACGTTCCAGAGCGCCATGGTTTGGGTCGGCATCCCTCAGAGATCCAGGTGTTCGGTTCTTCGCCTCCTGACCCTGGTGCTATTTGCAGGTCGTGGAGATTTTAGGAGGTGGGACTTGCGGAAGTCTGCGGCTCATTGGGCGGGTGGCTTCTTCGAGTTTCCTTCCCTCCCTGGGCACCAGGCAAGCTGTTTTCCTCTGCTGGGGGCTGTCTCTACTCAGCCCCCAGACAACCAGACAAACTGCTCATGGACCAGAACCTCCAAAGCCAAGAGCCAAAACAAACCTTTCCTCCCTCCAGATGGATGACCTCAGTGATTCCCTTACAGTAACGGAACGCAGACTGTCACAACTGACAACGCTGATATATGTATGTACATATGAACGTATGATTTTTCTTTTTTTGCAGATGAGAAAACTGGTTAACAGCTGTTGACATTATGCCATTGTGTTTGTATTGGTCGGATGAGGCTTTTGTAGCAAAATATCACCCCGTGACTGTCAACAGAAATCCCTTATCCTCACAGTTCTAGGGAGAGGGTTCTGTTTCCTAGGAGGACTCTGCCTGGCTGCAGATGGCCACCCACTCACAGTAACTTCAGATGGTGAGAGGCAGAGGCCCAGTGCCTCTTCGAGAGCTTTCAAATCACCAGTTTTCAGGGAAAATAATTCAGTCCGTGTCACAGTATTTTTGTGTCTGCCTGGGTTGTTGGGTGCAGGAGTCATTCGACCGCAGCTTGAAGACAATAGATTCGCAGACTGCAAAGCTTTATAAACGTACACATCTAACATCAGAATA
>NC_135548.1:2313847-2464841 GCF_045843805.1 Urocitellus parryii
CTGAATTGCCTACCCAAGGAAGGACCGTTACCATGTATTTCTTTAAGTATCCAAGTTATGTTTGTTGAGATACTACAAGATGGTATTTCCATATGTCAAGACCCTTGTGGAATATGCTTATTCAAAATTATTTTGGATCCCAAACTACTGACCCCAGAAAACGGGCAAAGATGTGATTTCTCCTCAGATCACGCTGATGTGCTTAAATGAGCTGAAGTTCAATCACTTTAGAAGGTGGACATTTAGATGGGCCAGCAGAGCTTTTCATAGATGCCTTTAGACCCTGCGATGGACAAAGGTGCAGATATTAAAGTGAGTATCTGCCTATCTACTCAGAAGTTATGACTGTTATTATGAATTTATTCCCATCAAGAATGACCCGTCTTTGCAAATTCAGTGAATGATTCTGTGCATGGTACTAAAGGGCCATTTTCATTCCGGGGATAACTATCAGATATATTTAAAAAGAAATGAGAGCCATAAATGGTCAGGTACGATGCAATTCTATGGGGCACCATTTCTTTTGAAATAGCAATATGTAATATGATCAAGGCAATCGTTTTCCTAAATGAAGATGGTTTCATTTTTATGCTTCCGATCCTTGCTATGCATCTTAATGGCCTCTGGGTTTTTATTTTATTTTATTTTTTCTTCCTTACTAAAGTAAAGAAAATGTATTTTTTCCTCCACTGTGTTGCTGCAATGCATTGTAAAATGTACATGTGAACAAGGTTCTGCAAAAGAAAAAAAAAATACATGGACCAGAATTAGACCATTTTTTTCTCCTTTCTTTCTGTTTTTGTTGAAATGGAACATTTAGCTCTCTAGGTAAGGGGTAAAGTCAAGGATTTTTTTTTTCTTTTTAATTATCCTGTTTTAGGCATAGTGTATGTAACCCATGCAAATCTTTAAGTATGAAGTTCAATGAAATATTTCAAACATCACCCTTTGATATCCATGTGGGGTTTGTTCTAGGACCCCCTGTGGATGCCAAAATCCAGGGGATTGACGAGTCCTTTACATAAAATGTGCATCACCCAGTCACATCTTCTTGGGTACTTCAAATCCTCTCGATATGACTTTCTATAGCTCACTATTAAATAGTGGTTATACTGGATTCTTTAGGGAACCAGGACAGGAACAAATGTCTGTCTATGTTTAGGGTGAATCACAACAACCACAAAGAGCAAACAAACAGTTTTCTTCAAGTATTTTTGATCCTAAAGGAGGCCACCTGTGTGTTCAACTAAAGACCCAGGGGCAGTGCTCCTTGGCTCTCCCAGGGCGGCCATCTCTTGGAATTTCCAGGGCCCCACAGACATGCAAATTCTGGGGACTGTCAATCTCTTTGCAGATTCATTCAAGCCCGGGGCTGGGTGGTGGTCACTCATTCTGGTTTTAATGGGTGTTTTCCTGAGGAGGAATGGCGGCTGCAGGCAGTCACTTTTCATATGCTGATTGGCCATTCAGAAATCCAGGAGAAAGTGTCCCTTCCAGTCTTTTGCAAATGTCTAAACGAGTTGTATTTCTTTTGTATTGATTTGGAGAATTTCTTTATGTCCTCTGTATTCCAGGCTTTGGCTTTAATGAAGTACCCACGCTGCTCATTCTCCCACCTTGTCCCTAAATCACACCAGGCACCTCGCACACCTCAAGCATGACCTCTGCTCTCCCTGTGGGACTCTCCACGGACTTCTCTTTCCTCCTTGAGGCTGACCTCTTTTCATCTCCCTCTGTCCAAGAAGCAGAGAGACAGATGGAAATTTGGTTTTAGGGGAAGGGGTGCATCTCACTGCTAGACCATGCACTGGTGTTCTGGTTGGCATCCGAGTTGTCCCCCAAAAGCTCATGTGTGAGACAAGAAAGTTCAGAGGTGAAATGATTAGGTTTTGAGAGTTGTAACCTCACAGTGGATTAATCCACTTGAATGGATTAACTCGGTGGCCGGAGGAGGTAGGTTACAGGGGTTGCTGCCTTTGTTGTCTACAATTTGTTCCTGGTGAGTGGAACTCTCTCTCTCTCTCTCTCTCTCTCTCTCTCTCTCTCTCTCTGCTTCCTGGTGCCATGTCCTGAGCTGCTCTCCTCTGCCACACCCTACCGCCATGATGTTCCGCCTCACCTTGAGCTCAGAGTTATGGAGTTGGCCAACCATGAACTGAGACCTTTGAAGCCCTGAGCAAAAATAACCATTTTCTCCTTTAAGTTGTTCCTCTCTGGTATTTTGGACACCAAAATGCAGAAGCTAACGAAAACACCTGGGTTCCATCCACCGGAGCAAAACCAAATTGGATTTAAGGAAGATATTTCATGAGCCAAGTGCGTCTTTGAAATCATGTACTTTGGGGCACATTATTTTCCAGGGTGCCCTGCAGACTACTGATCTGCGGAGAGCTTCCCTCTCTCCCTTCCTCTGACAGCATTTAGTCCACTTTTGTGTACCACAGAATATCCAACAGAATCTTCTCTCCACGGTGAACACTTAAAAACTTCATGTCTACTTAAATCTGATTTCAATCAATGCAAATGGAAAACCGTCGTGCACAGTGCTATCTGTTCTATTTAGGCTTTGTCAACCACGGGATCCTAAGAAAACCTTTGAAGTGCTAAAAATAGTCAAAACTCCGCTCTGCTCTGCCTAGAGTCTCACTGAAGTATTCCGAACTAGCCGGTTCTTTTTTTTTTTTTTTAAAGCATATAATTCATGTACATTACAAAGCACCCCTTTGTTTCCGCGAGTCGACATTCTTAATGCAATCTGTCAAAGTGCCTTCTCTGTAAATTGCTTTGATGAACGTGCCAGCCAGTCAGTTTCTTTCAAGATGAAGAAAAGAGAAAGAAAGGAAGAGAAGAAAAAAAAAATGATAATAAAACTTTTGCAAGAGCCAAAACTAAATAGAACAAGTCTAGACTTTTCTGCATATTTTTAGACCCAAGCTTGCAAGTACTTTGAACACTCCTCCCGTGAACCAGAACTCTGCACCCAAATTTGCAATTCAAAACCCCTGTTTTTGTTTTATAACAGATAGGGAACGCCAATTTCAGATGCTACCTACATAGTCACCCAGGAGCAGGTCCTCAGCATGCACAGGCTTGATATCGCTTTTAATGCTCAGCTAGGAAAGCCGTCCCTTAGCTTAATATCCCTGAGCTCCAACACTCCATAAAGACCAATAATCTCTCTTTCCTAGAGACTGTCTCCTGCACGATCTCACCTTCAAGGATGGGGTGGGTCTTGGTTAGTTTTGAAATGCCTTTCTTTGATGTAGGAGTTGGTGCAACTAGTAGGATTTAGTAAAATGCCCTGAGTGTATTTTTTCCTTGAAAATCAAAATGAAATGGAATTTATCCATCTTCCCTCCTCCCCCTTCCATTGATGTTGTTTTATAAAAAAATGTTGGAAAACAGAGTGGTGGAGAGGTCCATTTGCAAGAGCTTTTTGATGACTTGAGACTTAAACTAAAATTGTTGATTCAGACACTCCAGGAGGGCACTCCACCACTGAGCCTCATCCCCAGCCCTATTTTGTATTTTATTTAGAGACAGGGTCTCCCTGAGTTGCTTAGCGCCTCGCTTTTGCTGAGGCTGGCTTTGAACTGGCGATCCTCCTGCCTCAGCCTCCAGAGCTGCTGGGATGACAGGCGTGCACCGCGAGATGCCCGGCTTTCATCAAATTTATATGAGAATTGTTTCCTGTGGATATCTCCATACTTTTATTGAAGTACATTGTCTTGTTTTGAAACACACGGTTCATGGCCATTCACTATGGCCACGCCGCTCTGCATCACCTCTCAATCCTTATCCTCTGTCTATGAGAGTTTTGTACCTTGGACCAGTCACTTCCTCTCTCTCTCTCCTCCCACCCCCATCACTTTATGGATGCTGCATTCCTTCATGGGAATATAAGATACCTAGTAATGGAGATGTTTCACTGTTTCAATTCCGCTATGTCCCAGGGCGAGCAGGTATTTCCAAAGGTCAAGAGCTGAGAAGCAAGGGTTAGACCACAGTTTTAGCCCAGAACCAGTGCAAACGTTTGAGACTGACCCGTCCATGTCTTTACACCTTGGAATGCCAACAGTGGTCTCGAGAGGTTTATTACTGTCCGCAAGTCTCTCCAGATGAAGGACACAAGGGGGTTTTATCAGGAAACTCATGCATATTGACGCTGAGAAGACTCGGCAACCCCAGGCAGAGGCGGGCACACTCCTGAGCATGCTCACTTTGATATCTTGCTTCTCCTATGCTGCGTGGTGAACAATGGCAGGTGGGGATGCCACATCTCCCTGGGGTGGAAATTGCGCCTTATAAAGACATGATAATGTGCAAAGCTCTAGAAGAAGGCTTGTGAGCAGCTTCTGTGCCCACCCACAGCCAGGTGCTTGCCTCTCGGTGGGTGGGGTTGGGACTTGCCATTCCCAGATGACCTTGAGAGATGCAGCTTTGGGGTCACAAACTGGGACTCCGAGGAGGACCTTGAGGGCCTGGGAGCAGAGGCTTTGGAACTGAGATGGTGGGGGGAAGACTATTTGGAAGACCTGCCTACTGTCCACTGTCTTCTTGACACTGTGCTGACAGCAGGTGGTGACCTTGAAAAGGGGAATCGGCTCTAGAGTCCCTTTAAGGATTGGAAGTAGCTTTTCTCTATATTTACTTCCTGCTCTGTTCTTAGTTGCTCTCCTTATATCAATGAAGTCATTTGGCATTTGTTTTTTAGGGATTGGCTAGCTTCACTTAGCATAATCTGCTCTAATGCTATCCATTTCCCTGCAAATTCTATGATTTTTGACCTATAATCTTAACAGCTATTTGACATCTCAGTTCTAAGTAATATTCTACAGTCATCTAGCGCCGTATACGGTGCTCAGATAGGACTTTGTCTTACTCTTTTCTCGAGGGAAAACCAGAAATCACATGGGATTTGCAGGTGCACACCTCACTGAGCATCGGGATCAAGGGCAGCCAATGTTGACCTTCCTGGAGCTTCACCCTGGCTTCACACACCCACCTATAATTAGCATCTGGGACATGCTTCACGTTCCTGAGATTCCTGTACAAACCAGAAGTGCGGAAAAGAATGGTTTGGATACAGTGAGGGCGGAGGGCTGGGCAAGTCTGCAGCCCAAGACCCCTTCAAAAGCAGAGCTAAGAGTAGCACATACCCAACAGGGATCCCCAGGCTCCCAAGCCCACTGTTCTGTATCTCTTTACTGGGGATTAGGTTTAAGCAACACAACTCAAAACAATAAATAAATAAATAGGTAGATAGATAAATAAATAAATAAAATAAAACAGAAAGAGGGAAAAATTCCAAGAAGTCACAGGTCCTTGGAATTAGAGGAATGGAAAGAGATTAATATTTCTCTAAGTTGATGGGTTCACGATTTATTGGTGAACCCTGAAAAACCCCAAATCTTATCTGTGATAAAATAGAAAATGTTTGTTGCTATCATATGATACCATCCCCATTATTTCAGGAAATAAAATCAATTGTCCTCCTTTCTCAGAATATTTGACAATTTACATGTGACCTTAGCAAATGCACAACAGCCAACTTTAGACGCTGCTGCAAACCTCAGACCTAAAGATGTACAGCTTTAATTTTTCCTAAAGGATCACTTTTCTCAGGCACTGAGCTATAAACAGCTCTGTTACGTAAATGCATGCACCCAGGAACATTTGTTTCACCTTGGGACTGGTTCGACTTCACAAGAACGTCTCGCATGAGATGAACCGTGTGCTTTGGCAAATATTCCCTATTAAACAAAATATATTGTTTTGTAGATTGGTATTGAGTGCCCTGAATCATTCTAGTTATGAATAAAACAAACACTGGGCGCTTACATACTTACACCATGAGAAAACAAATCTCCCCTTTCCAGTCTGGCAAGCAAATGACCGGGATGGTTCACATCTCCCAGGGAACTGTATACACCATGACTTCATTTGAATGTGGTTCTGTTTGTTTCTCCAAATTATCACAATCAAGATCCAAGGATATGGGGAAAAAAAGGGTTTTTTTTTGGACACTGTATTTCTTGCAAGAATCGTGTTAGACATCACAAGATAGATATGTATTACAGTCATAGACACAAAATTCTTATTCCTGGTTTGTAACAAAACAGGAGGAAGGCCGATGATTATTATGCATGAACTGTATGTTAGGTCTGAATCTTGCTGACAGATCTTAAGTTCAGTATGGTTCCTGACAGAGAGTATCTGAAAAGCTTGAATTTTTTTTATTATTTTGGATTTCCTGCCATAGACTTGACTTGTAAAACTCCAGGTCACATTCTGTGTACTTAATACAATGAAAAAATGTTTTATAATGTCTGTGGTTTGGTCTGTGCTATGATTTAGGTCTTCAGTGTCCCTCAGAGGCTCCTGTGTTCAAGGCTTAGGAAGTGGTCGAACCTTTAGGTAGGAGGTAGGAGGTAGGAGGTCTTTAGGTTTGGGGACGATTCTGTCCTTGAAGTGGATGGTAGGACCACCAACCCCTTCTCTTCCTCTCTTTTCTCTCTGGCTGAGACAGAAAGTTTTGCTCTGCCCATGATGTGCTGTCCCCTCAAACAATGATTCCAACAGACAGTGAACTGGAATCTCGAGTACAGCAAATAAAAAAAAAAAAAAAACCTTTTCTCTCTATAAGTGGACTATCTCAGGTATTTGGTAACAGTGATGGAACGCTGACCCACAGTCTGTCCTAGCCTGTCATCTGTGAGATGAGTTCAAATGGAATTAAAAAAAAAAATCAAGAAACATTAATAGAAAGTTCTACAGACTCAAACCAACACCAGGACTTTACATATATCTAAAGAACCCTTGTCATAGCGATAGTTGAAATTGAACTTCCATAATAAGAACATCTAGAAAATAGTAGGTGAACGCTTTCAAGATTTAAAGTCCTTCAGCCGTTTATAATCCTGAAATGACCACTAACCATTGAGGGTTGATTATCCCAGTTATTTCCAAGACGGGAGCTCTGGTCCTATTTGGAATTTTAAATTATTGTTCAGAAAGGTAGTTAGAAAGTTTAGAAAGGGCTGGTTAACGATTTGGATTTGATCTTATTTTTCAATCAGAAAATGGGATGAAATTGAAATGGGATGCTCCCAGTGATAAGAACTCTTTGAGATAAAATAGACTGGACTAGTAACCAACATAAGAGTAAATCGTCTCCTATCCATGTTTTCATTTTGTCGTGAGCCCCACAATTTTCTACCTTGCAGGACTGTTTTTATATGATGTACTTTGCATCTATATCCAGGGCCCAGAATGCATGTGAATGAAGATCAAATATGATGCTTAGAAATGGTCCCGTGTACTCTCATATCACCATCTGACGGGCATCAGCCTGCAAAACAGGCCACAGGAAACGCAGATATAAACACAAACAGCAAACATCATCAGTGTGGGAAATGAGAGACGGCCAACCACTCCACCAGCTACCGTCCAGGAATGACTCCAGGCTAGAACAAAACCAAGCGTCCCAGACACAAGAGGCTTTGCTACCTCTGCCTGGCATTTCAAATTACAAATAACACACTGGAGAAGGGATCTGTGGATACACCCCACCTCAGAAGCTAAATCTGAAGGCTTATTTATTCCTTAGAAAAACAAAACAAAAAATATTTTCTGCCTCATTGAATATGTAATCTCTTGATAAAGACAAATATAAAAGACTCAGAAAATGCTACTTTTTTATTGTCTGAAATGAAAAACCAGTCATGTGATGAACTCAGGAGCCAACAAGTCTGTTTTTACAGGAGTGTCACCTAATTGACCTCTGAAAGTCAGTAAAGGTCCCTATGTCAAGACCAAGCAATTCACGTCAATTTCTTGACTACAAAAGATGAAGAAACTGAAGGTCCAGGTGGTGTTAACCTCAGGACTAAGCCTCCATTCTTGAGTCCCGCTAAGTTGCTTCTGGTCATATCACATTTTCTCTTCCAAACTACTTTAAAAAAATATATAAATTTTTATGAAGCTGCAGCTCACTGAAGCCTTGGGATCTATCATTTAGCTTTGTTCTACCTGGATTAAATTTATAGGTTTACCATTATGTAATCAGTGCAACTTACTAAATACTGCGAATTACCTTCTACAAAAGCATCACTCCAATTTATCCTGTTAAAATAGCAAAGAAAACTTGCCCCATGTAAGACAGAAAAAATCACTGGTCAGAAAGACTTGACCCCTGGAAACACATTTTAACATGTTTAAATATGTGTGATCGCTATTTTTTTTTTAAAGAACAAAGACAGATTTATCCAGAGATTTATTAGCACAACGTGTGTGTGTGTGTGTCAAAATTGGCATGAGTTTAAACTTTGAGGTTTACAAAGAAAGAAAGAAGAAAAGAAATAAAGAAAAAAAATCTTCCTATCATTAATAAAATATCACATTAAAAATAGTATACAAACTAAAGACGCAGGTATTTATTTAAATGTTGGAGGATTGAAGCTTCTCCAGTTAAAGTAGGTTTAGATCAACTTTTAAAATGGAAACAAATTTGAATTGTTCAAACTGAAGTTCTTGGAATCAAAAGTTACGATTTCGCTTCTGAGTGTTATGACTGTATACCTAGTAAGCTTATTTAATTTAGAAAAGTTTAAAAAATATTAATGTGATATAAATATGATATTCCACCACTGGAACTTCAGATTGAAAAGAAAGCAAGATCTCCATTTTTCTGTGTCAGGGTGGACATTTTAGTGCATGTGATGACTTTTTAGGAATTTGTTAGAATTGTCCTGCAAATTGTTGAGAAATAGTCTTGCATCTAGAGCTGGTAAAATCAGGTAAGAAAACATCAGTATCTGTACTTGGCAAGAAAGTGATTTGGGGGTTGGCCTTGTGGCTCAGTGGTAGGGGCTAGTGTGTGTGAGGCGCTGGGTTCAATCCTTAGCCCCACATAAAAATAAAATAAATAAAATAAAGGTATTGTGACCATCCACAATTAAAAATATCATTTTTTTAAAAAAAGAATGTTATTTTGTGCCAACGTACTCTAATGATTGCTAAAATACAATAGCCTGAGGTCAGTGGGTGTTAGACTCCTGCTAGATCACACAGGGTCTGAGTTGATTTTGAGATGAATTTTCCGGAACATTCTGGGAAGCCAATACATGTCTGTCTACCAAAAGGGAAATTCAGAAATTCAGTGTCTCCCCAGGCATGGGGTCATCCAGCTCTCCCTTCCTGCTTCCATCAATGTGTGGTCTCCCTTCCTTCTTAACCAGTCCTCTAGGTCCATATCACTAGCACCCACTGACCTCTAGAATTTCCCAGGGAAGTCCAGGGGCTAAGCTCCCTTGCACTGGTGACTCACCCCATGGACCAGGCTGTACCCATGTTGATCCCATGTCCTTGTGCACTGGAGTTTACTGAGCACTTATTATAAATGTGTCATTCAGCCTGATCTCCTAAAGAAATACTCTGAAGCTGATCCGAGCATTGTCATTTATTTCTCAGACTTAAAATATTTGTATTTAAAAATATGTGTTTGTATTGATTAAAATGTTGGCAAAGGACACAGGTAATAGCTACCCGAGTTTTGTTTTGACGAGTTCAAATCCAAGGACCTTCCGTGTTAGGCAGCCTTTAAGGTGCCCCTGAGGATGCCTGACTTCCTGGTATGTACACTCTTGTATAATCTCCTCCTTTTAATTGAGGACTAGACTCAGAATCTGTTTCCTTATAACAGAATATCTCAGAGGGGATAGCAAGCAAGCCATTCCCAAGATTAGGTTATAAAAGACTCCTACTTCTGTGTTTGATCTCTTCCTTCTCTCTCTCTCTCTCTCTCTCTCTCTCTCTCTCTCTCTCTCTCTCTCTCTCTCTCCCTCACACACACGCACACGCACAGTATTGACTCAGAGGGAACCCGGCCACCAAGCA
Source organism: Urocitellus parryii (assembly GCF_045843805.1). Taxonomy (NCBI): domain Eukaryota; kingdom Metazoa; phylum Chordata; class Mammalia; order Rodentia; family Sciuridae; genus Urocitellus; species Urocitellus parryii. Next base: position 2,323,745 of record NC_135548.1, read on the forward strand.
AGTAGAGCATCTCATTTCCAAGAGGAGGTTATAAAAAGACTGTGGCTTCTGTCTTTGTTTGGGGTCGTCTAAGTCTCCCTTCCTTCTTCCGTGATCCAGAACCATCCAACCAAGCGGATCCCAGACCCCCCAACTCCCAGGACTCGTATGGGATGGGGGATGCTTGTTCTTTGCTATGTTTTGTTCTAGGGCAATTTGTCACAAGGGAAAACCTATCTGGTAGCAATGACAACAAAACTTGGGATAGCGAGTGAGTTTACAGAGAGGGCAGATACCACTCCCCACTCCACTTTTTTCTCACTCCAACTTGTAACTTGTTCTAGTACCCGAGCAATATGAAGTTGATGGCCATTAGTCAACTTGAACGCAACACAAGCCAAATGTACCCATTCTTTGGTGCCAGAGGCAGAGAAACACGATTTTTTTTTCTATCTGAATGGTGGTCCAAGGTCGTGATCCTTCAATCACTTCTCCTGTTGGAAATATGTTCCTTCCAACGTATGTTTCCATCCAGAGTATGGAAGGCAAAGAGGGTGGGGCACTTTGGATAATGTCACATATAGGACAGGAAGCACTTCTGGTATCTTGACATTTTAATCAACGTGAGGCAATACCTGACGCTTATGCAAGAACGTTTCTTTTGGAGAGTTCACAGAAAAGAGGACGAAAGAAATTGGGTGGCCGTGTCCCCTGGGGGTCACCCTGTTTGTGTCACGACTTCTCCCAGCCTCTGGGGTTCGTGGAGGAGGGTGGGAGTCCTCCGGCAGTTTCTGAGACCTCTGGATCCGTGGGAATGCCTTGGGACACAAGAGTTAACAGACCCAGCCAGCCAGAGCTGGCAGAGACACGTGTGTGAGCTCTTGGCTCCGTCGCCCCGATGCTCTGCCAAAGCCCCAGACCAAGAATGATGAAAACTTCATTTAGTTGGTGTTGACACAGATGAAGGTCTGATTTTTGCTTCATTTATTTACATGATCCGACCTCGGGGAGGAGGATGAAGCACGGTCGTCCTAGAACCTCGCAGTGGGATGAGTTCTGGGGCAGAAATGTGTGGAAAGTGCTCCACAAGGACCTCCCACGTGGACGCTGGTGTGTGAGTGGCAGCGTGGGGTGTGGGTCCCTTTAAATCACGCGTCTGAACAGATGTGGGGGCTGCACCCCTCCACACCGTGGTGGTTTCACATAGAGCAGAGATGGATCACCTCCAGGGGGGCTGTTGGACAACCTGATTCCCAGTGGGACAGATGACATTCGAAATACTAACTGGGCAATTTACAGTCTGCGATGGAGTAGTCATCTCAGGGCCACGCGTGTTCACGCAGTGCAGAGCTCACGGGGGGCACGGAACTGGGGAGGATGTGGGCTACTTCCTGTTGCCTGGTTCTGTAAGAGGAGCCGGGGAATGGGATGGAGGCGGCCTCAAGTAAGAGCCGTGCACACAGCTCGAGGACTAGAGTCTGAAAGCCGTGAACTCCTGCATTCCGCCGTGGAGCTAGAAGATGATCTTGTGCCATCAGGGAAAAAACATCAAAGAAGGGAAATCCACTTTTCTACCAGGCTCATATCATTTATTTGGATTTATTTGGACGGAAAGGATGCTACCAAAAGAAATAAAAATTAAAAATAAGGTGGACTGTAGGTAACTCCCAGGTTAGGCCTTGTGGTTCCATTCGATATCAGGCAGAAAGTGTGTTTGGTCCGTCCTCACTATTTGTTGACACTGTGTGTGCAAGTTTGCCTTCTGTTATGTTTTAGATATATGCTGACCCCCAGAACTCACAGGTGAGACCACACAATAATGTTCAGAGGTGAAATTATTAGATTAGGAGAGGTGTGGCCTAATTACTGGATTAATCCACCCGTATGGATTAATTAGTTGGTAACTATAGATATATAGGGTGTGGCTGGAGGAGGGGGTCCCTAGGCTGTGCCTTGGGGGTCTCTGTCCTGTCCCTGGTGAGCAGAGCTCTCTCTGCTCCCTGGTGCCCTGTCCTGAGCTGCTCTCCTCCTCCAGGCTCTGCCGCCATCTTGTTCTGCTCCCCTTGGGCCAGAGCCATGGAGTCGGCCCACCAGGGACTGGACCTCAGAAATCATGAGGTCCAAGTAAACTTTTCTCCCTCTAAGAAGTTCTTGTCAGGTCTTTTGGTCACAACAATGAGAAAAGTAACTAAAACAAAAATACCTTCTTGCTAAAATTTATTTAAGGCCCTATAAATGTTCATCGCACTCTCATGGTCATCCAGAGACTTGTGCAGAGTTGTGAAGCTCTTGAGTAGACCAAGATCCGTGCTGCTTGCATGACCGCGCTTTTCATTGGTGATTTCGTGATTTCAAAATGGCACCCCCAACGTGATGCTTATGTGCTGTCTGATCTTCCTAAGCACACAAAGGCTACGCGATGCACCTTACAGGGAAAACGGGTGTGTCATCTGCTTTGTTGAGTATGAGTGATGGTGGTGTTGGCCATGCAGTCAGTGTGAGTGATTCTATGATTAGGTTCCGTCCACTGAGAACTAATTGGAAAGTGATGGAAGAGTTCTCTTGGATATTCTAATGCCGAAGATTCTATGTAGAGGTAGGCTTGTTGGTGTGGTTTAAATTTTGAGTGTCCTTCAAAAATCTTATGTGTGAGACAATGCAAGAAGGCCTGGAGGTGCAATTATTGGGTTATAGGAGCTTTAATCCCATCAGTGGATTAATCCACTTGAGTGGATTAATTGAATGGCAATTGTAGGCAGGCAGGGTGTGGCTGGAGGAGATGGTTTCCTGGGGACATGCCACACCAAGCGCGAGCCCTCAAGCAAACTGAATTCTGGGAGATGAAGTATCAACGTGGGTTCATGGATTATAACAAATATGCCCTTCCTCTGGGGAATGTTGATAGTGTGGGTGGCTGTGCACATGTGGAAATGGTTATATAAGAACTTGTGCTTGATTTTTCTATAATAAAACTCCTCTTTAAAAAACTGCTACTTAGGTCTGAGAGTGAAGCTCAGTGGTAGAGCACTTGTCTAGCGTGTGCATGGTCCTGGGTTCATCCCCAGCATCAAATAATAATAACAACAACACACATTTGCAGAGACAAAACTTAAAGGATTTCAACTAGAGGCAGTGTGAATGACCATCGGACTACCTGGCTGTTTGTTGAGAGGAAAGCAGATCATGAGAGTGTTGCACTGTAGGAATCTACAGGTGGGTGCATGGAGCATCGCTCCACATGGTGATGAGCCTGGTCATGAGTAGCAATGAGATGCTCTTCCTACTACATAAAATATGCCTGGAAAAAATAGCATTGATCTAAGCAAGATTCCTTGGTAAGGTCAGAAGGGATTGCTACTTTCTTTATCCGAGAGACAGCACAAGACAAATTCCATCTTGGCACTATGCAATAAAGACAGAAACATTTTTAGGTACAATCAGAATAAGTAGAAATGTTTGGCTATCATCCAAAATGTTTGAACACTCTCGTGAAATTGCTAGTCACTCAAAATCCTTCTAGAAGATTTTTAAGGAATTCAGAAAGTACAAGGACTCAAAAGGAGATCCATATAAAAATGGTTTTTATACCCAAGTAATACTCAGAAAAATATGCAAATAAATTGCATTTGCAAGAGCAAACACAATCATTATATTCCCTGGAGTGGAGTTAACAAGTATATGAATGGAAAATGTGAAGAAAACCATGAAGCTCAGGAAAATTAAAGTGCTTCAGAAAAACGAAGGCGTAAATTGTTACTGAGATGACACAACATTGTGGAAATGTTGATCCTGCCGCAAGTAATTTACAGAAATTCAAAACATCCTCAGCCAACATTCCGTTTGTTGACTTGTAAAATTCATCTGGAGTGAAAGCACAGCCAGAAAAAAACCAATAATGAAATGAGAAATTACAGGGGTATCGGGGGATTGCATTGGAACATGGGATGCTATCAACTTGAAGCTAAAGAGAAGAGACAGAACCAAGAACAGACAGAGACCTCTAAGGCCGGGATGGTACCCGGTGGGTGGATGCAGAATCCTCGCGCCTACCAAGACAGGCATGGAAACTGGATCCCTACCTCACTCCACACAACGGACCGCTTTCCAGATACATAGAAATGTACGGGTCGAAAACAAAACGATAAAAAAAGTGGCTTTTTTGCAATATCCTGTCATTTGAGGGTATGACAATAAAAAATGAAGATGTGAAGACCGATCCTGACATTTTCCTTTATTCTCCTTGGAAATGTGCTCTCTGCAAGTCAGTGAGGCTTTTAGCTGGAAACAGACGTTCCCACGTCAGTGAGCATGTTTATTTCTGCTGCAGACTACCTCTGGAGGGTCCCTCCAAGGCCCATGTGTTAAGGGCTTGATCCACAGGTGGCGCTATTGGGAGGGGGTGGAGCCTTGAAAAGGCGGGGCCTGGCGGGAGGTCTTTAGGTCATTGGCGTTTGTTCTTGAAGAGGATTGGGGAACCACCGTATTGTCTTCTCTCTTTTCTTTCTCCTGGTCAGGAGGTGAACAGTTTTGCTTTACCATAGACTCACACCGCAGACCCAACACAATAACAGCAACTGATCATGAACTAGGACCTTCAAAACTCTGAGCCAAAATCAACCTTTTCTCTTTATAAGTTTGCAAGACCATCTCAGGCATTGTGTTACAACAACAGAACCCTGACTGACCCAGTTATCTACCCCCCCAAAATAGCCTTTGCAATCAAAAAACTATAATGGATAAAGACATGGATACACAACTTCCCGCAGAGAGTAAATCAACCAGTAAACATATAAAAATATTCCAACCTCACTACTGCCCCTTCTATAGACACACACACACACACACACACACACACAAATACTCAGAGACTTTACTTTTTTTCCTAGTATCTTGGCTTACACTTGACAGTGTGGTGATTCTCTAAAGGGGCTAACCTAGACGATCTTGGTGGTATCTGTTATGTATGATAACAGAATGCATTACGATTCATAGCACACACATAGAGCACAATTTTTCATGTCTGTGGTTGTACACAAAGTAGAGTCACACCAGTCATGTACTTAGGGTGACGATGTCCATCTCATTCTGCCGTCTTTCCTACACCCGTGCCTCCTCTCTTCCCCTTCCCTCCCCTTTGCTGTATCTCGAGTTCATCTCATCCACCCATGCACCACCTCCCCATTATGAATCAGCATCTTCTATCAGGGAAAACATTCAGCACTTGTTTTTTGGGGATTGGCTAACTTCGCTTACCATGCTATTCTCCAACTCCATCCATTTACCTGCAAATGCCATGATTTTATTCTTTTTTAATGCTGAATAGTATTCCATTGTGAATATATACCACATTTTCGGTACCCATTCATCGACTGAAGGGCATCTGGGTTGGTTCCACAGTTTAGCTATTGTGAATTGTGCTGCTATAAAGATTGATGTGGCTGTGTCCCTGTCGTGTGCTGTTTTTAAGTCCTTTGGGGATAGACCGAGGAGTGGGATAGCCGGGTCAAATGGTGGTTCCATTCCCAGTTTTGTAAGTAATTAGAATACTGCGAGAAAGTCATTCATTCTAGAAATATGACTTTGGAAGGCAAGCTACATCTGAGCAATGAATAGCTAATATTTAGAAAAAAGTTCTCCGAGCTCAAATTTCAACTATTTCTCATGAGTTCTCTAGTTAAACAGAAAAGTCTCCTTGGTGGAGAGAGACTGGAGCTCAATTTGCTAGACTCGTGCAACTTTATTTCAGCCAAGGTGTTAGGATGAGGATGACCGAACACCTAGACAATGCAGGACCAACTAAAAATCCAGACCTTTTCCTCTGTTGGGACCACCAAGAGGGGTGGTTCACGTTCACCAAGACTGAGAGTATTTTTCCCACCCAGATCCCACCCAGAAAATGTTTATCCAGAGAAATTCTGAAACACGTTCAAAGCAAACCAAGCCATCAGACACCATCCACCTTCCCTGCAGGTCAGGGCGCGCTGTTATTTGAGGCAGGAGGGTCGTTAGCAGAGCACGTACTTCCTGGGATGTGTTCATTCAACCTCCCAAATTTGCTTGGAGACTGAGTGTTCTGTTGCTGGGGGAGTGGAACCACTTTTTCTTGTGTTTTCTTTTTTTTTCCTATTTAAACTCATTTCCATTCTGAGCCGTCAGACCTGGCCCTGCATCTGCCTTGGATGTGCCTGTGGCTCGCTAGCTTCTGCCCGCGGCTGGATGCCTCTAGATTCTGTTGCAGCAGATGTGTGGGAACGCGAGGCTCACGTGACGCTAACAACCTGTGACTTCTGTAGCCACAGGGGGAAAAAAACATGTCTTTTTTTCTGTTCCGTGAAAAAGGTACTTACAGGTTGTTTACCCGAGACAGACAAAGGAGGTACCGCAGAAATGACAGATGGCATAGGAACATTTTGTGTTATAAAAACGGTTTCCCGTGATCAAGATTAGAGGATGACAGCAAGTCACAGCTGTTCAGATGTCAGGGGTATGAAAGCATTTTTCAAATGGTGCTACGCAGACCTTGGGTATCAGTGTCCCATGGAGCGCGGACAGGGGGTGTTCTTCATCTTGCAAATTCGGAGACCGAGCTCCCAAGACAGGGATGCCGGGGGGGTGTCTGTTGTCTCGGGGTTTGTTCAAAGGCGTACCTGGTGGTTGGCACAGGTGATTGACAGGTGAGGGATCTAGCACGGACCAATTAAGAGTTCTAAGCTCCAAGTTTCATAAGCCCATCAGAAGTGCATCATTTTAATCCCATTGGTGTATAATTAAGAGAATAGGTTCCAAGCCTAATAAGCCCATCAGAAGTGCATAATTTCGATCCAACTACACAGTTATGCCCAAGTTTCCAACTCTTTCTTCTGCCAAAACCAGCAGAAGAAAGAAACAAAGGAAACGACACACAACCTCAGAATCATAAACTGCACAGAGAATGCTCATGGAAGAAATGCTCACACGGGCATCAATCGAGTAAAATCCAAACTTTAGCAACCGAACAAAGGACACCATTGTAACCTGTCAAACTGAAAAAAAAAAAATTAGCAAAGAAGTATATAATGTTAGAGATAGCGTGAAGAAACACATTTCTGCACACTCTTGGTGTACGCACAGAGTGATTCAAGAGAAGACTCATTTAAAATTTGAATCGCCAGGACCCAACAAATTCTGTGACTATTTTTCAAAGATTTGTACCACGCGCACACAGGATGAATGCACAAGGTGATTCTTTGCCGCATGGTTTGTAAAGCCGTACTCTGTAAATTCCTGGGCCACGGAGAGAATAGAAGTGCTTAAAGCAATTACACATCCGCATAGAGGCATGTTAAGAAGATTGTTAAAAATAAGAGAGCATCTGCATCGCCCTAGAAAACTGTTCATTACGTTTTTAAATGAAAACAGTAACTAGTACAGAAAGGATGTCTATTCAGTGCCATTATTTTAGCAAGTGTACCCCAAATAATGTGTACTAGGTCAAACACATTAGTTGTCTTTGAGACAGTAAATGGATGAGAAAAGAGCTATTTTTCTTTTAATTTCTAGAATTCTTATTCATTAAATTCGTTGTGCATTCATAAAAAATAAGTAATATTCTGTCTTTGATGAAGGACACAAAATTGTAAAAACCCTTTACTTCACTCTTTTTTTTTCCTTGGGTACTGGGGATGGAGCCCAGGGGCACTTGACCCCTGAGCCCCATCCCCAGCCCTATTTTGTGTTTTATTTAGAGACAGGATCTCACTCATTTGCATAGGGCCTCGATTTGGCTGAGGCTGGCTTTGAACTTGCGATCCTCCTGCCTCAGCCTCTTGAGCTGTTGGGATTACAGGCATGCGCCACCACGCCGTCTTCTTTAATTAACTCTTTAACTCTCTTCTCCCATCTCTGAAGATACCGTAAACAAAGTGCATTGTCAGCAAGCAATTGGGAAATTTAGATGGTGTAATGGGGTACATTGTTAAAACGTGTAATGCAAATATTACTGTTTGATTTAATTGCTAACCTCTGTTCCTACTCACTCATCCTACAGACCGACTTCCAAAATGGTGACGACATTCAGTTTGAGATCTGTTGTGGGTGAGCGGTGACATGTCCCCCAACAGCAGGAAGGTCCAGAGTGAGATGATGGGACTGTGACAGCTGTGACCTCGTCCGTCCATCCTGGATTGAATGGACAGACTGGGTGGTCACTGTGGGTAGGTGGGGTGTGGCTGGAGGAGGTGAAGGTTCAGCCCCTGCGATTCCCCATCCCTGCTCCGATTATTTGGCTTTTGAAGCACTCCTCCTCTGCCTGATAGGACTCACAGGGTCAGATTACGATTGGAGAGTCTGTCGCTCTCATGAACACTCAAACCCCAGGATCACAATTCTGTTACCAGGACCAAAGAGAGTAATCACTGCTTCTAATTCTTAACTGCATTTTTTGGGGGGGAGGGGTTCTTCTACTGATTAGGAAGCACAAGTCGTCTATCTTCTTTCAAAAGCCAATGAGGGGGATAAATTCAGCCAAGGGCAAGAGCCGGCTCACTGCTGATGGGCAGGTTGGCTTGCATCACGCAGGCGCCGTGTCGGCAGGCTCAGAACAAGTCCGTGGGCACGCTGGCTCCGTGAGTGGATGCAGACAAGACAAGCGGGATTTGGAAATGTCCACTTTTGAAGGATGGGAATTTCATTTTATTACGTGGTGAAATGATCAAGAAGTACCTGCAACCAAATTCAGAAAGACATGCCGGAGTCAGCCAGTTCCTGACCGTCCCCCTGCTACATTCCGCCCACATTGATTATTCCATATTCACTAATCGTGTTCCTTTGTACTTGCTCCGTGTTCATTAAGCTCTGTTAATCCATTTCCCTCTGTGTTACATTGCCCATGTCGAATGTTTTCACTATTGTGTAATATGTTGCGTATCTTTTTACTTGCACATTTCCCAATGGCTGGACCTTTTGCTAATTGGGGCTATTTCTTAGTTTGACTAAGACTTTGACAAATATCTTTTGCTATTAATAAATCCATGACACTTTGAGATCTTTTAATATCGGCAAGATAGATTTCCAGATGTGCAATTGCCAAGTGAAGATGACATTCACAGTTTGGCCACTTGATGCACATGGCCCCAAAGCTTACCAAATCACAACTTATATCCTCTGCCTGTCTCTAAGGAACCAGAGAGTCCTAATTCTCAAAATTTTGAATCGAACCAACAAATTGAAAGCCAGATGTTAAGTCTTTTTTTTTTCCAATTGAGGTTGAATTCTTTTCCACTTTTTAATTATTATTTCTTTTAGTTATGTATGGATACATACCTTTATTTTTTAATTTTTTTATGTGGGGCTGAGGTTCGAACCCACTGCCTCACACGTGCTAGGGAAGCTCTCTGCCTCTGAGCTATAACCCCAGCCCCTTTCCATTTATATTTGAAACCATATCTAGTTCCTAGTTTGTGTGACAGATTTATTTTAACAAACAGAACCATTTATCTCCTTTATAGTTGTCTTCTGGAAGATTTTTAAAAAAGGTATTTGCTACTCTATGGTAGAGATGGTGCTCAATACTGTCACTTAAGAACAAGAAAATGTGCTCTCTATGTGTAATATGAACTGTGACGCATTCTGCTGTCGTATATAACAAGTTAGAATTTAAGAATTTTTTTTAAAAGAACAAGAAAATGTATCACAGACACTGCTACCTTGTTATACTCCCGTGTTGAGTGTGAGTGCTCACTAAGTTAATAAAATACAAAGCAGAGTTTCTTGCAGATACAAAGATACAAAGAAAAGAGTGGGAACTATTCATTCAGAAAAATACAAGTTTTCAATATCAAGAAATAGTGGGCTGCGGCTGGAGCCCAGAGGTGGAGCGCTTGCCTAGCGTGTGCAAGGCCCTGGGTTTGATCCCCAGCATTGCAAAAGGAAATAAATGCGTCAACAAGAGACAAGCTAGGGCTGCTTTTGCAAAACCTCGTGGCATCCAAAGCCAGTAGCCCTCCAGTGAACATTAGCCAGAGCATGGTCTAGTGGCCACGGCTGAGCTCCCAGCACGGCCCTGCAGGGTCCGGAGGCTGCCTGGAATCACAGCACCCCAGAAAGTCAGAATGGGAGAGCACCAGAGAAACCGCCGTTGGCACAAGTTGAAATGAAGAAACTGAGGCCCACGTGGGTGAGATATGGGCAATCACCAACTGGATCCTAGACATGCCCTGACTCACCCGTCCGTGAATTTCAAGGACTATTCTTTTGTATCTTGGAGTTTCACGTGGTAAGAAAAGGGCCCAGCTCATTGACATGTGTCAATACCATTATTAAAAAATCAGTTTTGCAATGGGGTCCCAAACTACCAGGATGAGTTGCATCCTCTCGTTAGTCTTCAATGAAGTCAGAAACTGGGTAGCTGGGTGTCGGGCCCCTTGGGGGATGTAGTTAATTAAACGTGCCATATGCTGCAGGACTTGCCGTGCCGGGACCGATTTCTAAGTCCCAACGACGTCTCCGTGTGTAAGCACGTACCATGTCGTGAACGCCACTTCTTATTCAGCATTGCATGACTTTCAGTTGCGAAATCACCTTCCACTGAATGAATGAGGAGAGATTTTTGGATATACTCATAGCCGGACGTGGACCATTGGGAATCCTTTTGCACGGGCCTTATGTATTAACTGTAGCCCCGACTCTAGTTCTCAGAGGGTCTCATGGCCCACGGCTTGGGGCATCCCTGCCTCCTGGCAGTGTGGATACAGTCAGCTGATTTGGGGGTACACGCGTGAAACACCTCAGACCTCCTTATGCTTCCTGTGCAGTTCCCTTTCAGACCCAGAGAGCTCAACTGTGTGTTCTTGGAAACCGCTTTTATGTGTTTTCACTAAGAGAAACCAGATGCAGGTGCGATCAACTTCGGCAGCCCATAAATTTCATGAAGAATGCATTCCGTTCCCTCTTCCCCACCAACAGCTGCTGAGGTTTGCCAGGCATGAGAGACCCTGCTATGGAGGCATGACCCCTGAGCCCCCAGGCAACCCACTGCAAGACAACCCAAGCCGGCCCCCGCCCCCCCCCAACGGTGCACCTGTTTAAACCATCTGCAGACCCCACCCTGCAGAAATTCCCCTGCGCTTCCTCTACACCCAGGGAGGCCACGGGCTGAAGTCGAATCACGATGCTGCTGGGTCCACTCCAATCCATCCATGCAGTGTATATTTATTTATGTGCAAGAATGCTTTATAGATCTATTAATTACCTCATTCCAGAAATGAAAAAGATAAAAGCATCTGGTCAGATATGCCTTCAGTTTAATTGCTGTTGAATGCAATTTCCACTTACTAAATATGTCTGTTTGGAGGAGGATGTATTCGATATGACTTAAGGATGTACATGATTTGTTTCAAATTTTTTTTTCAGAATTAAGAAATTTAAACATTAGATATGCGATCGAAAATACTATGGTGATGGTATTGTCATTGTGTAAGTGTGGCCAAAAATAAAGCCACACATCCTGAATATTCACGTATTAAATCGTAGATTTAAATTTTTGTTTGAAGAAATCAGCAAACTAGGCTGACTCCACCCTCCACATTCAGTATAGAGGGTATTTTGTGCGATCGTCTTGATTCCGAAGGAAAGAGCCAAACTTTTCATCACCTCCTAGATCTTCAGCAGGTCCCTTGTGATTCACCATATTTTCACTGATAAGAGAAGGGCTTTTTCTACAAATAACCTTAGCCACAATTTGGTCACTTCAAAATCCACTTGCCTACACTGATAAAAAAAGATGCTTCAATTATGAATTATGCAGATAAGAAGAGGTCCTGTCCAAAGTTCTTACTAGTGGTTTCAGAGTCCTGGACACAGCACAGGAGCACAGGAGGGGTCTATGTAAGATGTGGGGACAATGGGCTGGGCTCGGTAACCCTTCACTGTTACCCTAGTGAGGAGGCTGAACTTCAAAGGGATAACAGAGTCAGACACACACACAGGGAATGCAAGTGCAGAGGGGAGATACGTGGAGACTGAGAGAAGTCTACCCTGAAAAGAGCAGTTCTGGTTGTGGCTGATAACCAGTGAGGTCACGGGACTCTCTCAACATTCATTCATTCATCCATCCATCCATCCATCCATCCATTCATTCATCTATTGACCCATTCATCCACACATCCATTCATCAACTCATCCTTCCACTCATTCATGGGACTCTCTCAACATTCATTCATTCATTCATCCATTCATTCATTTATTGGTAGTGGTTTGGTGGGAACACTGTTCTAAATAATCATTCACCACCCACGTACCCATCATCCATTCATTCATCTATGCATTCATTCATTTATCTACCCATTCATACACATCCATTCATTAACATATCCTTCCATTCATTCATTCAGCCATTCATTCATTCATTCATTCATAGTGCTATGGTATGGGTCTAAGCATTCATTCATCCATTCATTAATTCATCTAGCCTCCCATTCATCATCCTAACATTCACTTACCTATGCATGCATTCATTCATTTATTCATGTCTTCATTCACTCATCCATTCATTTATTCATTCATGCTGCTATGGTGTGGATGGTCTTTGACCCCACAAAGGCTCAAGTGTTGGGAAAGAGCTTAGTCCCCAGAGTGACATAATTGGGAGGTGGTGTGAATCTTTAAGAAGAGGGGGCCGAGTGGGTTTTGGGGGCTGCTGCCTTTGAAAGGGATTCAAGTGTTTCTCTTGGGATTCTGGTTAGTTCTCAGGAAAGCATTATTATAAACGTGTGAACCTATTTTAAAATGCAATCTTTGGAGCTGGTGAGTTGAGCTCAGTAGCAGAATCATGATTAGATGTACAAGACCTCTATCATAAAAAAAAAAGATGTTACCTTTCGTCCCATGTGTTCTCCCCATTGCCAGCTGTCATGAGGTGATGCAGCCAAGAGAAGAGCCCTGGCTAGAGCTCATGCCAATCCCTTTGTATCTGCAGCCTCCAGAACAAGGAGTTGTATAAGCCTCTTTTTGTTTTAAAGTTAGCCGACTTTGGGTATTTTGTTATAGTATCAAAACCTGACTCATACACACACTATATACCCAAATAATGACAGGATGCTTTCCATCCACAAGTAACCAAAATATGAGCTACAACTCGGTTGCTTACATAAAACGCCTGATAGTCATCTTTCTATCATAGAAGATCCCAACTCTTCCTGTGTTTATATCTTTCCTCCTCATGTCTTAGACAACGATACCCATTTGCCCCTTTCATCTATCCCTGAATGCATCCTCAAACAGTTTTGTTTTGGAGAAAGAGGACGACGTTAGTTAAAAATAATGAGAGTTACCTTGTTTTAACTGCACTTCACTTTTGTTTTTTATCCCTCCCACACTCTTACTGGTCCACAGGACCCACACCAGCAAACCCATTCCCACTCCATCCACGGGGATCGGCGGAGGGTCCCACTCACCAAATCCCACACATTTCACTTTGACGACTCACCTTGTGTTCTGGTTGGGATCTGGAATGTCCCACGAAGGCTCAATGTGTTCGAGGCGTGGTCCCCAATACAGTAACATTCCAACCAGCCAACCACGGACTGAATGCTCTGAAACCATAGACCAAAACAGACCCTTTCCTCCCCAAATTGATCTTCTCAGGGGTTCGACACAGTGATGACAAGCTGAGATGCTCTGCGTGTGGGTTTTGTGCCCCACCTGTGCGAAAACCCTCACATCGTGGTCCATCTTGCTGGGTAAGTTGACGCCCTGTGAAGTCTGTGCTCGTAATTAGCTAAGGATTGTAAAAAAGTGAAAACGGACGCATACCCATCCCCTAGAAATATGTATTTGATTAATCCTTGCTCACAAATCATTGGATGGCATTTATTCATTGATCCTATGCATTTTCCTGTTCTTGCTCTGTGTGTGTGTGTGTTTAAAAATTAGCTCCCGAAGTATAAGCATGTGTTCTGGAAGAGAACGCTCCCGGACTTTTGAAACTGAGATGCTATTCAGTACTGAAGGGGGCAACTTGGCCTATTAACTTCCAAATGAGTGGGTTCATTTTGCAGTGGTTTCGATTCTGAGGCCGTTAATTCGCCATCGACTTGGGAAGCACAGAAGGCCTGCCCTCTGATTTAGTCTCAGAAATTGCTGTCTTCCTCAACTGACCCTCAGGCTGTGCCGCTTCTGAAAGTCCCCAGATCCCCAGGTCATCCTTATTCCTCCATGCCAATTCCTTATCTTAACCTGAAACGTCATTCTTTTTAGATCTGCCTGCTTCCATGCGCCCACGCCACCTCGCACACTCACCAACTGATTAGCTGGAAAGCATTGCTCCTTCAAGGAAGCAGAACGATTTAAGTTGTTCATGGTGGTTTAAAAAGGCAGAGTCCGGGGATCGGCCTCTCCAACTCACAGCTACGCAAACGAGTTAGTAGAAGAGAGTCTCGCCAGGGACGTATTTTGAGATTTCTGCAGGTTTTGTGCAACTCTGCACAGATCCTATTAAAGGTGCCCTGCCTAGGTCCAAATGAAGAACTGTATAAAGAACAGACTGGATTCATGGACACAGCAAGACTTGGAGGAAATTAAAAGAACACGCTCCTGATTTCGACCCCACTATTCCAGCGCTCCCCATATGGAAATGAGGGCCTCAATGCAGAATCTTCCACTTGAAAAACGGGGTGAGTTTTTCCATCAATCAACTCTCTTCCAACGTGACCAAGAAATGTGGCTGATCCCCCAATTCCAAGCCTGTGTCCAAGATGGGAAGATGCGCGGGCTCCTGTCTGGATGTCCCTCTTGGCTTTAGGATTCATGAGATTTGGACATAGATAATGCAAACCTTGAGTCGTGTTTCAACCCCATACTTGTGAGGGAGCAGGGGCCTAGTTTTGTATAATGTGTCAAATCCACCATCTCCCAAACGCACCCTCAAGAAATGTGTTCGTCGGCCTCCGTTTCTTATTGCAAATATGTGAAGCACGGATCTAAATTGAGGGGGGGAAATTTTTTTTTTTGACCAGCAACGGAAACAAACTACTCATTTCCTGATACGTCGTGACTCTGTGTATTTTTTTCAAAGATTAGATTCCACCCGACTTAAATATGGAACGTTATTTGAAAGATCATGTGTCGGTGGTTTGGAAAACCGGTAATACACTTAGGTTAATAAGATCTGTGGCATTTCTGAAATGAATCCTTTTCTGAAAATTCCATCTCGATCACTTACATTACCTCAAGAATTCCATGCACTTGTGTATTTTAATTAAATAATCCATGGCTGCCCTCTGATTCCTATCAGGATTTACATATGTGGTGCTTTTGCTATCTGCACATCAAGTCTCGGTTTCATTGTATTTAAAGGACTTAAGCCTTTTGAAATATCGGGAAATTGTTGCACTTTAATAATCAAAATCGCCCCTACGTCTCTGCCCATTTAAGAGGCAAGAAAAATAACTTTTTAAAACTCTAACATTTTCATTTTAAAAACTAAGAAAATAATAGTTATGATAACATTTGGATTCTTTGAAATTCTATGCATAATTGTTGCAGTTCTCCACTTGACTCTTCATAGACAACAGAGTGTGAGGAGATGACAGATTTCACCAGCAGTTCCTATCAGGGTCCTCTGTGGCCAGGTGTGTCCTCCTGTGACAGGCTTCCCCACAGGCTCAGGTCAGAATGCAAAGCAGCTCCGTAGGTGGACAGGTGCAGCTGGGGGAACTTGGGTGGTGACTGTGCAGGGTCGTTGGCCCTTGACGTGACAGCATTGTCCAGCAGCCAACCGTGCAAACTGACATGAGCGCTGCTCCCTTACTTTAGATCCGCTCATAATGCACGGAGCAACACTTGCCAAAGGAGGGTTTATAGTGGATGAATGCAGGAACAGCATTAGGGGAAAAAGTAAGGCATCACTCAGAGGAGATTCAGCATCCATGGGAGGGATCTTTTAAGTGACAAAGTCACTTCCTCCGTCAGGATGCATTGAATGGTCACATTGGGAATGAATATGCACTTGGCTTCTCCCTCCAGAGAGCCCAGTGTCTAGTTCTGGCATGAAAGATGCAAACTTAGAACATGCCCTAGATGCTGTGTGTTTGTTTTCTCTGTTGGATGATGAGAAGCAGAATTGAAAATGTTTCTTTCTGGTGGTTTTGATCATGAATGAAGCTATGGCAGGAAAGCCCCCCGCCCTGGGAGCCCTGGAGGGAGAGAAGGATGTGGATTCCTGTTAGTGAGCGTTGCTATTTCCCTTGGAAAGTCCCGGGGCTGCTGGAAGGTACCAGTGGAATTGGCGTTTCCCAGGGAGCATCCCCAGAACACAGAGCCCCTGGGGGAATCACTGCATCAGATAGCAGTTATGGGTCTGAAGGGACCGACACCGAGTTAAGACTGTATCCCAAACGGAGTTTTAAAGAAACTGTGTTTTATAGGTAGGGTAACATGCCTTGGGGAGAGAGATGTTCCACTAAGAGCTCTTAAGGGTTTTATTTTTCTAAGTAACTTAAGCAAAGAATCGATGGGTGCTTTTTTTCGGGAGTCTTCTGTTACAGAAGGATCAGGTGGAGGAGGTATTTCTGGCTTAAACTCAAGATTGGTGCCTGGTGCTGGCGCAAGCTGAATGAAGACTTGTGACGGTCAGAATCCACAGAAAGTACATCCAGTGCATCTTTGCTGACCTCCTGCCTGCCCAGGGTCAGGAATCACATGCCCCTTGTGAGTCCTTAGGTAGCAAGCAAAACAGTCACCAGGCACATGCTAAATAAGCTGCTAAATAGCAATCGAGGGCAACACTGTAGCAGTCGGCAGGAACACCGACCCTTTGCTGCAAGTCTGTAGGGAAGACGATGAGCTTGGCTTCCTTCTGCTAGAGTTTGGATGTGGCTTGTGCCTCAGGCATTGGGTGTTGGAAGCTTGGTCTCCCGAGAGGCAATGTGAGAGGTGCTCAGACCTTTAGGAGGAGGAGCCTGGTGGGAAGTCATTACGTCCCTCAGGACACATTCCAGTCTTTCTTAGGATGCTAATGTCATCTGGCTTTGTATCATACCAAGTGATATGTCCTTCTGGCCCACACTCCCACCCTTGTGACGCCATCAGCCATGAGGTCCTTACCAGTGTCAAGACAACCTTGAGCAGCTAGAACTGTGAAACTAAATAAACCTTTTTTCTTTATAAGTCACTCAGCCTCAGGCATCTCATTATGATCATGGAAGACACAATACTAGTGTTCCCAACTGGAATAGTGTAGAAAGTCTTTCTGGAAGATTCTTAGCTGTGCCTGGCTCTGCAAATTTGGATTTCTGGGTTGGTGCCATGTCATCTTTAGCATTTGCTAAATTCAGCTGTACATGTGAACTAGTCTTCACTGATCTCATGAAGGCATTTGTTTTTCCTGGAATGGATTTTTAGAAAGGAGCACCTACCTCTGTTATATCTTGTGCCAAGTGTGCAAAGCTGTGTGTGCATCTGGGAGCCCTCACATGCTTGCCTTCACTAAGCCCTTGGTAGTCTGGCTTCAGTGCATCGAGTAGACTGTGAGTTAGGATATAAACCGAAGCTGTCAATGAATGGCTCATTCATTCCCCTAGCCAGTCCCATTTGAGTGCGTCTGAAAGATGCAGCATTGTACCAGGCAGAAATCTGATTATAGAAAATCAAACAATCCAGGGGCAGAAAATTGCTATGTGAAAAATGCAAGGCAAAATAATAATAATAATTTGAGATATGCTTGGGTTAGAGGGGAGCAAAGATTTTTAAAATGTTCTGGGTGTAAGTGCCATTTAGTTTCCGGGTGTTCAAAAAAAATCACGGAGAACTCTACCCCAGGGAAATTCAAAGAATGCCGCAGTGATGGAGTAGATTTTCAGCCATTCAGGTAGAATTTGAATTGAAGAAAAGGTCCGCGTGTTGTGGATATCGTGATAAAAAGAAGGAGGAGGAGAAAAAAATTGGGAGCATTTCAAAATCACTAAGAGAGTAAATTTTAAATGTTCTTACCACAAAAGTGTTAAGTATTTGACACGATGGATGTTAACTAGCTTCAGGTCATTATTCACTGTAGGACCCATAGATTGTGATACGACTTTACACTCCATACATACATGCAGCTCTAAGGTGTCGAATAACAATTAAAAGCCATTTTTAAAGGAACCAGAAGCCAGTTTGCAAAATTGGCAAGAATCTCTCCCCTCCCGCACCCCTGAATGTGGACTGGCTTCCAAGAAAACAGCATCTGGAAGGACAGAAGTGGTCAGTCTGGCAGAGAAGTCTGGCAAGTAACACCCTAAACAGTGATTTCCTAAACCTCTGATTTGGTGTTGTGAGATGGACACCTACCTCTAAGGTGTTTTCCTACAAAACCTGTCATCCCAGGCTGATCCTGATAGTAAAGTGCTTTCAACACCGTAGGTGTCTCTGGACTACACTGGCCACTCCTTTGAGAGCCCGAAAATGTTCCGGAAGAAAGTTCTGCTCTTAGTTCTAACTAAAGTCGATGGTTCTGGGGGAGAGGGTTAGTGAGATGGGTGATAACAGGAGGAAGTGAGGGATACATGGGTCGCAGCTGGCAAATGACCGGCCTTGAGAATGTTGGAGACCAAGATGGAAGGAGCCATCAAGATGGCGGCCAACGGTGAGGCCACAAAGAAGAGGTAGCTGTGGAAGGAGTTTTGGGAAAATAACTGGTACATTTTGTCATTGGGTCTGGGTGATGAGTTTGACAGGGAATAATGGAGAGGAGAATCAGAGAGGGATGGCATTTTGGGGCCTGAATGCCGGGGGGAAAAATTGCCTGTCATTTCTAGAAATGGAGTCCTACCCGAGAAGATTGGGGCAGGAGAAAGAATCCATTGGTGGGCCCATATTGACTTAGTTGACCAAGGACCCTTCCCATCCTCTCTCGGAGTGGAGAGAATTACTCGTTCTTTGCAGGCTCCAAAACCAATCTGAGCTGCCTTCTGGGCCACACACAGAGCTACCAAGGCCTGGGAAAATTCATTGTCCTTATGTGCATGAGCTGGTGTCTGCAGACGGGCACAGCCGTGTAGAAGAGATGCCGTAAAACCAGCATCGCACCAGTATCAGCAGAGCAAGGGAGCGTTTCCAAAGGAGCAAGTGCCCACCTGCTTCTTTGTGTTTGCTCTGGGGTCAGTGGCTCAATTCTCGGGTGTTCCTGCTCAGCCCAAGTGCGTCTCTGGAAGCATAGGGTATCCCGTGATCCGGATGCAGGCAAGAATGTCATCAGCAACGGAACGTTCAAAGCAAAGGAATTCTGAAAACGAGCTGGTCACCTCCAGATGCCTTGTCGACACTCTCTGAACAAGACAGGGGGCTGTTCAAGTACCGCTTCTTAAGAAGATTGGAAGGTACGGCGCTCCCCTGGACCCCAGAATGTGCAATACTATCGTTCCAACTTTTCTGTTTGCCTAAAGTCATTCAAAAAAACAAAACGTTTATGGAAAGGAAACTGAATCTGTCAAAGAGATCAGAAAACGGAAAGGCTTCACATTCAAAAGGAATTAACTTGGAAACTGGGACCCATCTCCGTGCTGAGCCTCATCTGCGAGTTCAGAGCCAGGCCAAGGGCGTGAAGTCGTCCTTGGAAAACCGTAGGAAACAGAGTTAGAGGTGGAGGGAAGCAAGTGGGAATTGAGGTGTGCCGGTAGGTTTAGGGAGTAGCTAGGAAGAGGGGAGAGGCAAGAATCAGACTAGAAGGAGCAGCTGGGGGACGGTGGAGTAGCTCGAGATGTGACGTAAAAGGAGCAGCTAAGGAAATAGAAGAAGCGGAGTGGAGGGAAAGCTTGCCCTGAGGAGCAGAAGGAGAAGCTAGAAAGAGGGGAGAAGCCTGCTTCATGGAGCGTGTGTGAGGAGCAGCTGGACAGAGTGGAGAAGCACGCACCGTGCAGTCTAAGAAACCGCGGAAGGAATATCAGCCTCCCTGACTCTACATTCCTCCCACGTGCAGAAGGGCCACGGATGCCCATTTGGTGCCGCTGGAGTCAGCCATAGAATAATCTACGTGACTGTCCCGCGATATGCATTTATATGTTTCTTTTCCTTTCGTGAAACCCTCCCGATGCACCCTTGAACCTCTTCCCCTGCGATTGTGAGGTGCACAGAAAGAATGTGGATCTATGGGCTGTGACCCCCGTTCTTGCAGAAGAAGCAAGGGACACAGGCATGGAGCAATGTGATTCTTACCATTCCACGGTGGTTTCTGTAAGAAGGAGTCTGACTGTCACAGAACAGCATTTCCAAACCGGAAAAGAGAGCCAAATTATTTAAATCGTGTGTTGAGCTCAAGGCAAGGAAAGTCTGTCCCACTTTAAGGTGACGAGAGACGTTTTTTAAACCTCTTGGTAAGCTGAGAATCTGCACTGTGAGGGCCACGTCGGAAATACCCCATGACCCAGGCAGTTAAGTATACTAAAAGGTATCCTCCGTTCACACTTCATCATGCTAGGTGTGAAGGTCTGGAAGCAATGACGGCTCAGATCCCAGCACCAAGCGGAAACATTCGGGTTTTGCAGTGAAATTAGATCCTCCCGTATACAGCTTTCTCTCAAGAGGATCATACCATATGGAACCCAGAATGCAGGTAAAATGTGCGCACGCACGTGTGTGTGTGTGTGCAATCGTGCCTTCTTAGTTTCATTAGTCTTATTGTATTGACAACAAATCAGAAAAGCTGGGAAAGCAAGGATTTTAAGAATGAAAACAAAGACAATCTTGAAAAATATTATAATCCCTATACATAGTTGTGTTAGTCAGCTGTACGTTGCTGTCACAAAATACCTGAGGTCATTGAGTTATAGAGAAAGGGTTGATTTGGAGTTCTGAGGATACAGGCTGGTAAAGGGGAATGTGTAATGGAATAGAGTCAAAGGAATAAAGTAAATGGAATAAAGTGAAATAAAAAGGAACCGGGAAGTGTCTGTGGTACCATCATCCCGGCTCCAAGGGCTCACTCCCAACCACCTAACCGCCTCCCACTAAGCCACACTCCTAGGTCCAACACCTCCTGATTGTGCCACAAGATGGCAACCAGTTCTTCAACACATGTGACTTTAAGGGACAGTCAAGCTCCAAACCACAGCAATAGTAGTGTGCTGGGAGACAGAAGACAACAATAAGAGCTTTACCATTAAGGACTTTGCTTCATGAGCTTTGGAGACAATTTTTTAAATCACAGCAGAATTACTGACCCCAAACTTGGCTGCATATCCTCATTTGCTCCTTCCCTTTCCAAACATAACTGCCAAAGCTCGCTTGGTTTTTGTTATCCTCCTAAGAACATCTCTCCTTTTATTATACACACACATCTGTAAATGATATTTAGAACCGTCAGTATGAATAAGTTATGTAGACAATACCATATTGTCTTCTCTTCTTGGTCTTGCTTTTTTTTTTTTTTTTTTTTGCACACAAAATTGTGTGTCTGAGTTAGTCATGATGATGGACGAGGGTCTGATTCATTGATTTCAGTACAGGAAACATTCCACTGTATGTGTATTCTACACGACATTTATGCCTTCTCCGTCAGGGAACATCTGAGTAGTTTCCAGTTTTGGGGGCTATTAGACACAAGGTTGTAATTTGTTGACACAATACTCGGGGCTCACATCCAGAGGCTTTCGATTGCCAAAACTGGGAAAGGAAGGAATTGTATGAATTAAAATAGACAAAGACATGGTTGAAAATATGATAGTCCCTGTATAGAATTGTGTTAGCCAGCTGTTCATCACTGTAACAACACACTTGAGGTAATTTACTTATAAAGACAAAGGGTGCCAAAATATTCAAGAGTTTCCCAAGAGAATGTAATGAGCAACCCAGGTTTCTTATTTAGACCCATGACAGCCCAACTTAATCAGATTTTTTGGGGGGTGATATTCAGGTGTTGCTGTGTTACAGGAACACCTGAATAGATTCTCACAGGTACCTGAGATCCAGGTCAATCCTTCTCTGGAGAAACTCTTGCATAATAAATAGACCTCCATTTGTTTACTCCTCCTCCTACAAATGAATGCACTTTAGATGGTTTCCAGAGGTTGGCGGTTAGGAGTTTGACATGTGTGAACAGGTCTTTCTGTGGACACATATTTTCATTTCTCCTGGGTCAATACTCGGGCAAGGAAGAGCTGGGTGTAGCATGAGCAGACGGTAAACTTGGGAGGAAAGGCAAGGATATTTTACACAGTAGCCATTGCCAACAGCATGTGGGAGCTCTGACTGTTCATCTCAGTCTTTTTAATTTTGGTCCTTGCATTGGGTGTCGAGCGGCTTCTCCCTGGGACTTAGATTCACACTTCTCTAATGAGCATGCTCTGACTCGTGCCTTTCTCCTTTGGGTATGGCCATGCTATTTGAAGGTCATAGACCTGGGTCAGAGGCATGGAGTGTGCTATGTCCTCCCCTACTTTTACCCCACCCCCATTTTTTATTTCCTTAATGATATTTTTCCATGAGAATTTTTCTGAAAAGCCTGATTTATCAACGTTTTTCTTCTATAATTAACACATGGTGCAGGGTCCTGTCTGAAAACTCTATTTGGACAACCTTGGGATCACACCATAATGAGTTTCTTTAATTCTAGGCGTTTTAGGGCTTTGAATTTCCCACTCTTGCCTCGGGTGCATTCAGATTTCCTGTTTTCCTATACTGACGTCCAGTGGTTCCATCCCCACCTGTTTTAAATTTTTTAAATCAGCGTGGAAAAGGCCAGGTGTAGACACTACACACTTCCCTGCGTTCTCTGGGTGGTGGATCAGCTCGGGAGCCACAGGATGCAGGTGGAGGTCAGGGAGTGGGTAGCTGGGTTCTCAGGCCTCACGGGGCTCTTTGCCCAGTTTCTCTAGCCTGAGGGACGGCGTCCCTCAGGACCTTGCCCTGGGGGGTTTAGCTGGTGAGGGTAAATCAGCTTCTCGATCACACAGGCCTTCAGGGATGATGTCTTCCTTTCTGCAGCGTATCCGGTTTCCTGTGAATCTGTCTCCTCTCCGTAAACTGCAGAGAATCAAGGGTCAGACCTTGCAAAGGTAGGACGTATGTATTTTTTTTTTTCTCTCCCTGCAGGTCCGTGGGGCTGTTCACCTCTCCTTCCTCTGACCCCCACGCAGCCCCGATTTATTTATGATGATTATAGCTTTCGAAACTCAAAGACAAGCAACGCAAGCCCTGGTCCGTGTTTACCGGGGCTGTTTCCGGGGTTGTAGGTCCTCTGCAAATCCACATGCATTGGGGGAAGACCCAATGCGAATCCACATGCATTTGGTGGCTGCGCAAGGACTGCTGATCTATCACTAGAATGGGCCTCCCTCTGCAGATAGTCCACGGAGAATAGAAGTTTAACAACAGCGAGTCTTCTAACCCGTGAGCGCGGCGTGTCTTCAATTTCTTTCAGCAATGTTTTAGAGTCTCAGAGTAGAGGTTTTTGCTCAGCCTTTGTTGAATTTATCCAGAAGGATCTGTGTTGCAATGTTATTATAGAGGGCATTTTGGTATTAACACTCCATTTGCTTATGACTAGCATTTTGAGAAAGAATTAAATGTCCTTATCTGGCCTTGTATTGTACTCAAGCAAAATTCAGTAATTAGGACTAAGACCGACTTATATGCCTGAGCATTTTCTATGTAGAAAATCATGTTGTCTACAAATATAGTCCTATTTCTATCTCTTTAACATTCTTACCTTCCTTTATATAAAACAATATATTCTGTTACTATACTAACTGTGACCGTTAGTGAAATTGTGGATAAAAAGGAGATTCTCTTTCTTGCCCTTAATTTATCTAAAAGTATTTAGACTTTTCCTCATCAGACTCCAAGGATGTTATCTCGTCTTGAGTTTTGTCAAACGTCCACTCGAACTCTACTAAAATCTCTCTTTTTGTATTTTTTTTTATCACTTACCCAATGTCTTACATTTTTGAAAATTCAGGTTAATTAACCACTTCTACATGCTCCCGAGTTCCCAGCCAAAGGTACATGGAGAATGGACCCCCAGTTGTCCCTACCCTGGTGAGATTGTGTGATGGTTTAGGTATGAGATGTCCCTTAAATCTCATGTGTGAGGCAATGCAAGAAAGTTTGGAGGTGAAATGATTGGTTCATGAGAGCCTTAACCTAATCAGTGCATTAATCTGCTGATAAGGATTAACTCACTGGAAACTGTAGGCAGGAAAGTATAGTTAGGGGAGGTGGTCCCTGGGGACGTGCCTTTGGGGTCTCTGTCCTGTCCCTGGTGAGCAGAGCTCTCTCTGCTCCCTGGTGCCCTGTCCTGAGCTGTTCTCCTTCTCTAGGCCCTTCTGCAATTTGTGAAATGATTGGGTTGTAAGAGGTGTAGACTCATAGTGGATTAATCCACTTGAATGGACTCACTGGGTGGTGACTGCAGCAGGTGGGGTGTGGCTGGAGGAGGGGGTCCCTGGGCTGTGCCTTGGGGGTCTCTGTCCTGTCCCTGGTGAGCAGAGCTCTCTCTGCTCCCTGGTGCCCTGTCCTGAGCTGCTCTCCTCCTCCAGGCCCTGCCGCCATCTTGTTCTGCCTCCCCTTGGGCCAGAGCCATGGAGTCGGCCCACCATGGACTGAACTTCGGAAGCCATGAGCCCAAATCAACTTTTCCTCCTCTACAATTGTTCTTCTCAGGTCTTTTGACCACAGCTATAAAAAGCTGACTGAAGCAGATTGGACATATAAGTGGCCCACTTAGCACAAAGCCAGGAGATGGTTATCTAATTCCTAGTTGTGAGTCTGACCATTGGGTGCCCCAAGCTGACACCCTTAAATATAAGCCAAACTCACCCTGCAAGACGCAGTGGCCTCTCTCAGTGTCCTTCCCGAGTCCCTGGTTTCACGTAGTCAGTCTAGCCCCATTCAGTCCACGTAGGCACAAAAACACAGGGTCCTGGTTACACCAGGGGAGCAAGGAACTGATCAAACCTCGAGTCCAGTCGTCCAGACACGGGGTGATGTCACACCTGTATTTAAATATCCACTTTTCGTGTTTTTATTTTTTTTGCATTGCTACATGTTTAAAGCCAAGGAGATCAAACCCACGGATGTCGCCTGATTTTTTTTGTTGTTGTTGTTATTTTATTTTTAGTTTTAATCCAAGGACTTTAATGAACCCTCACCCACGTCACACAGGAGCATCAGCCTTCAGACACTGTGTCTTTGCTCTTGAGCTCAGCGTCCTGAGCCACCTCGGGTTGTGCACACTCTCTAGAGGAAAACCTATCTTGTTTACGGTTTTCTTTTATTCCTAAGCCTTGTCCGGTCCGCCTCCCCCAAGGACAAACCACGCAGCTGCATCCACAGGAGCAGGAAGTGCAGGTGGATTTTCCAGTCCAGTGAGGGGCAGGGAGGAGGGGAGGAGCGGTGGGACCCCCTCCTGCTGGAAGGGTCTGTGATGCCCTTGATGCATGGCCTCTGCTCTGGCTCATTCTTGCAGCAAGCAACTCAGAAGCTCTGAGAGCTGCATGAATCCCTTCCATGAGCAGCACCCCCAGGATCTCCAACTGGGCTCCATTTCTTCGAAGCTCCAGCACCTCTCAACATGGCCATCCCGGGGACCAAGTTTCTTATACAAGAGCCCTTGGCGGTACACTCAGACCCCCATCACCCAACGCCACAAATAACCTCGAAACTAATTAGTTGGTCGGCAATACGGAAGCCACGTCTAAAAGTGCTAAGTCACTAAGAGATGCCGATCCAATTTGTCTGGGGGTTTCTTCTTGTCATCCTTTGCTACCCAACCGCTGTTGTCCTTGACGCGGCGGCTCAACATGCTGTTTTAATCTCCTATTGCATCTGGCGTTAGGATTCACATCCAATGCCACAGCGGTGGTCGCAGGCCAGTCCGAGTCGACGATCTGGCTGATGTCAAGGCACCCTCCTGACAAGGGCCACCAGGGTGTGTCTTCGTGTCTCACGAACGCATGACGCTTGGTGCACGGGGTGGGGAGACGCGAGTAGAGGGCTGTCTCCCTGCAGCATGCACAGAGGACAGGGAGGCTGGTCTGGAGCCTGCAAATGAGTCAGAGTGGCAGCTACCCATCTGGCCAGCCTCTGGCAGCCTCTTCCCAATGGGGAAACAGAACTGAAGAACTGTTCCATGTCTACTCTTCTTCCAGCCCCAGGGAAAGCTGTGTCGTCACAAGAATGCACTCAGAGCCCACGGTAACAGCATCGGTGTGCAAAGACCCGGGAACCTGCCCTCCTCTGGCTCCGTGTCCCTAAAGACCTTATAATACGCTTAGGTGAGACCCGGGGACAGACACAGACACAGGCAGGTAAAACCCACCACGGGAAGAAGCCTTTTAAGGCTCAAGTTCCTTCTCAAAATAAAACTGTTTTTTTTTTTTACTTTAATAGAAAATGATCTCCAAATATTATCTGGATTTGAGCATCGGCTTGTCTTTGAACTTAATTAAGACAAAGTCCATGAAAATAGCCCAACGGAGTGTCAACAGATAAGAGGAAAATCTAGCTTCCGCTGTTGTGACCTCGGAATCCTTTCTGTCTTCTTCCATTCTGTTTTTCCCATTATTCAATTTGCCTTCTTAAAAAAAAAAAAATGTGGTATGGCTTGCCTTCTCTGGACTTGCAAAGTTCACCAAGAAGAGTTCTCAGGAGGGGTCTGCTAACAGCTGCCAAAGTAGGATTCCATCCGGGATCCCAGTCACGGGGGATGGCGGCTGTAACCATGGACTGACCAACACTCTTGAAAAGGCTTAATAACAAACAGGCTAAGAAAATAAGACATGTGGGCTAGGGCGGTGGCTCAGTGGTAGAGCGCTCGCCTAGCCTGGGTGAGGCACTGGGCTTGATTCTCAGCACCACGTCTAAATGAATTCATTAAGGGGAGCAGAACAAGATGGCGGCAGGGCCTGGAGGAGGAGGACAGCAGCTCAGGACAGGGCACCAGGGAGCAGAGAGAGCTCTGCTCACCAGGGACAGGACAGAGACCCCAAAGGCACAGCCCAGGGACCCCTCCTCCAGCCACACCCACCTGCTGCAGTCACCACCCAGTGAGTCCATTCAAGTGGATTAATCCACTGAGTAGGTTACACCTCTCATAATCCAATAATTTTTCCTGTGAATATCCTTGCATTGTCTCACCCATGAACTCTTAGGGGACACCTCATACCCAAGCCATAACAAACTGCAACACTGCCCCGTTTCCAAATTTCATCTACTTGTTTACTAATTGTAATTAACCCTCACATCATGAAGTGGTAACTCTCCCCTCCACACACACACACAATAAATTTATTGTCTTCTTGCTGTTACCATACACTGCCGCCTGACTGAACCATGCATATGTATGGAGTTCCCCCCCCAGATACACAATAAGGTCCTTAAGGGCCTAAACCAGAGTGGATGGATGTCTTAGCATCTGCCACTATGCTTTATTTAGTGTAGATGCTCAATAAACTATTTTTCATTGCCAAAATTTGCAATTTGCTTCTAGCAATTGTTTTAGTTTTTTTTTTTTTTTCACTGCTGCAATCGAAAGACCTGCTAACAATTTTAGAGGAGGAAGTTTATTTGGTGCTCCCAGTTTCGAGGGTCTCAATTCAATAGAGGGCCAACCCCACTGCTCTGTGCCTGAGATAAGGCAGAAAACTCACGGCAGAAGAGTGTGGTGCAGGAAAGCACCCGGAAATTGCACCGGAAGCAGAGAGTGAGTGACATTCACCAAGAACAAAATATATACCCCCAAGGGACGCCCCCATCTCCTCCGGCCACAGCCTACCTGCCTAATCACCGCCAAGTTAATCCGCATCAGGAGACGAATGCACTGAGTGGATTCAGTCTCTCATAACCCACTTTCTTCCACCCTGATACTCTGTCTCACCTCAGGACCTAATCCAAAAAGGATTCGGCCAACTATGGACCAAAACCTCTGAACCCATGAAAAATAAAAAACCTTTTCTTCCTTTAAGTTGTCTTTCTCTGGTGTTTTATCATAGCAACGTAAAGCTGACACACACACACACAGAGCCTAAACTCACACTTTTAAGATGGTGTTAAATAGATATGATTTATATTGCTTATTTTTGTGATCCCAACAACAATTCTAACTTCTGGAAATCATGTGGCGCAGGGACAATGAGAAACAGGCGTCGAAGTCTTCATTTCTGCCTCCATTAAAGCAGGATGTGAACAACAGAGAAGTTTAGAAGGGAGTGGTCCATGGTCAGTAGCCCCTGTTGTGTTTGGTCCCATGGGGAGGTAGCATGTGTGAGCAAATTTGGAAGCGAAAGAGAGAAGAGGAAAGTGTTAGGGTCCCAATATCCCCTTCAAGGATATGCCCACCCAATAACCTACCCTCCTCCCACTAGGCCCCACCTCTTAAAGGCTCCGCCCACTCCCAGTGGCACTGTGCTCCATTGGAGGGCAATGTGTTTTCTAAGCCTCATTTTCTAAGATTATTCACAGATGATGGATTAGAATCATTGTCACCTATAGGTCGATTACCATAAGAATTATAGCTTTATCTTATCTAATGAGAATCCCAGAATAAGCGGTTGTTTGATAAAATAAAACTACACTCTACCTTACACTGTGGAATCGTGTATTTGAAAATGATTTTAATGAGCCTAAAATGAAAATCGCGCCTATAGTTCTTCCAGGAAGGACATCCAAGGCAATCGTGTCTTGGCTCAGTGACAAAGACACAACACCTAAGCGTGCATAAACAGAGAAGACACAGAAAAGAACCCATTTCATTCTCAGACTAGTGGTCTTTATTTTACCAGTTTCTCAAAGCGATGCCATAATTCCCAGCAAGGATGCAGTTTATGACGCATGAATTTACTTTTCTACCGTATCCACGCATCTCTTCATGAGTTTTATTCGTTTGCTGTCTCTAAAATGGCTCAACTCTGCAACTGCATATTATGATATAAATGATCTATTTTTATTCAATGGCATCGTTTCTCTTTGCCTTGTGAAGTGCAAATCGTAGCATTTTCGCTTGGAAATCTGCCGAGGCCAGCACTTCTCCAAGTTCAAAACTCCCAGGCTGGGGTGGGGTCTTGATAATTTTTATAGTTCCAAGCTAGATAAGTCATAATAATTTGTGTTAATAGCAGAAGCATTGATCTTATAATGTATTCACCGCCCCCCCCCCCCAAAAAAAAAAAACATATAACTGGGTTGAGTTTTTAACCAAAGTAACAAGAGGCTGAAAACAGAGACATTTTTACCGAAAGGGTAAATACATGCGTACTTGAATTCACCTTGAAGGTTTGCAAGACATCTAACATGAATGAGGCTAGAGGGGACAGAAGCCATCCTGCCGTGTCACTGGCTTTTCAGGGCAGAAAAATGGTGTCCTGTGGCTCGTAACCGTCCTGGAAGAACCTCGTGAGCTCTTGCACACAGATGTCTGAGGCAGCTGCACGCAGACCTCGGAACGCTGCTCTCTCGTGAAATCTTCACACCAGCACTTTAACGTGCCTGAGATTTGTGGCTCAGGAATCCAGGGACAGGAATGCATGTCTTACGACTCCCGTTACTTAGGTAAGACAATACGGAGGATCCGCCGCTGCCGTGTGTGTGTGTGTGCGGGAGTGGGTGCTGAGTCCTTGCAAGGCATGGAGAATCGCTTAGTGGTCTCCATTCCTCCAAGGATGCTTGCAACCAATACCGGAGAGGAAGTGGGCAAAGCTAATAAAAGCTGCAGGCTTGGACTCCAATAGCTCCACGTGGAGTTTCTCCATCTTTTATACATCAGGCCATTTATACTGTTCACGTAGCCGACCCCCATTGTAAGTGTATCCAATGAGCTCTGTCTCTTTATGGATCATTTATTACCTTAAAAAAAAATCAAATGTTCTCTGCTCTTGTATTTTTATTACCAGAACCTATATGACAAAGGAATGACCGAAATCTTCTGTTTTCCATCTCTCCGTCTTATCATTTATTCATATTCTAGCTGGAAAAAAAAATTCTCAGTGATTTAGAAATAGGCAGGGTGCAAATAACATCGTGGATAGTATCTGAAATCATCAGTTCATCATACGATACAAAACAGTCTAGCCCTGTGGATCCTACGGGGAGAGATACATGCAGCTTGCTTGAGACATAATGGAAATGTATTACTTACATGAATGGTGATCCTCCCCTTTGTTTTAAATATGTTAGATTTCTGGGGTAATGGATTTCGGTAGGGTGTAGGTATCATGAATGAGGTAAGGTCCCCATGGGTAATTTAGGCTCCACGCTAATAAAAGATATTGCACGAGGTGTTGCTTTCGAAATTTGACTTGAGTTTAGAGAATGTAGCAGAAGTGAGAGCCAGAGATAGACCACCAGGAGCTTGCCAGCTGGGATAGCTAATAATCGCCTGCAAATCAGCCGCCTGATCAAGGTTTTAAACACGTCCAATTGCCACCTGCCTCGTGGCATTGTTCACCGGCTGCTACTTTGGGGAGAGTCACCATCCAAGCCATCATATCATTTCCCGTCTTGGAGAGGCCCTTCGAAAGCTGACCAAGAGTCAGGCCCGTGTCTTTGCTGGAATCCTCTGGCAGATGTATCTCCCTACTTCACACCTCACTCCTTGGTGGTATGACTTCCAGGTGAGCGTAGAAGGGACCCATGCTTCTTACTACTAGGACAGAAGGAGAGGGGACCATTGGAGACTCAGTTGTGATATTATGTGCATTTGCCATTGAGTATTTGACACCTACTGTCTTTATTGTGTAGATCTAGCAACTTGTGATATCCTCACAACCCATTCGAACCCATTCGGAAACACAGGGGTTGTTTGCTTTATCCCAACCTATTTATTTTCCCATAGTCATTCCCCTGCCTCTGTGGTTTTTCCCCCAGACAGGGCGACTAGAGGATGCATTTTTTCCATATAGACACAAATGTATTGGCACCCAAGATTTCTGGCCCAGATTCCTCAAAACATAAGTCA
This sequence comes from Urocitellus parryii, assembly GCF_045843805.1. Taxonomy (NCBI): domain Eukaryota; kingdom Metazoa; phylum Chordata; class Mammalia; order Rodentia; family Sciuridae; genus Urocitellus; species Urocitellus parryii. The sequence continues at coordinate 2,354,622 of NC_135548.1, forward strand.
CGCCAGTGCTATTTCTGAAAAATCAGGGATGACATTGACATGTATGAATGACCCAAGGAGCTTGTGTACCTGCCATTCTACTTGAATCCCGTTGCCGGGAGCCAACACGGAATTATTTTCTTTTTCACGTTGCATTTATGGGATAATGCCCCTGCTGTGAACATTTCATGTAAAATTTGGAATGACGGTGGAATGAAGCCAATACCACATTGTGTTTCAGTTCACTGAATGTCAATAAGCACATTGTAAAAAAAAAAAAGTGTGTACTATTAAAGTTTGAATCAAGAATGTGATCATTTCCAGTTTTTACATTTTGGCATTGGACTCTGCAGAGATTTTGCAATTGCTGTTTGAAAAGCGCAGGCATCCTGGACAGGATACAGACGTCCACGGCATAATCCCCAACAGCTTGAGAAACCTAAATATTATCAGGCATGACTCTGGGTGAGACGGGGCCTCCCGCCCTCCTTTTCACTGTTTAACACAAGTTCTTGGACTTGGTGGTTGCTCTCCCAGGGCCTGCGTTTGGTAGATCAGATAAACCGAGAGGAGAGTGCAAATCTCCTGTCAGCAAACCACCTCCCTGGCTCAGAAAGTGCCGGCACAAAAATTCACACAGAACGGGTTCGAGAGCAGTCATTGGTTACCCAGAGAGGCATCGTTGTTTGGGTGAATTGATGTGAATTTTCATCCCCGTTTCTGTTTTTATTCTCATGACTTTATAGACAGATAGTCGGTCAAGCACACAGAAGATGTGTAAGCATTGCACAAAACTGAGTGCAAATTCACACCTGGACGGTGGGAGGTGTTAAAACGTGGCCACATCTGCTTTGTTCTTTCATTTATTTCTCAATATCTCTCTCTGCCAGCTGCCTATTTTGCTCCCCATCATCTATTTCTGTCTGTATCTATTTCTGTCCAACAAATGACGTCCCTCTCTGGTTTCGGTCCGTTGTTGGACAAGCCATCTCCATTCTGCCGTCTCTCCACGCGCACACGCATTCCTACCTCTAGCACACCTGCTTACTCTTTTCTGAACAACTCGAGACTGAGGATCAAGCATCACCTGCACTTTACCCTGAAGATGTTGGCGCGTGATTCCCAAGGATACAGACTGGCAAAAACCTAGTACAATTACCCAAAGTCCAAGAATGCATCCTGGGAAGTGTGGCTATTTAGTTCCCAGTCATGTTGGACCTTTCCCTGTTTTCTCCTGGTGCAGGACGCAGTCTGCCATCAGGAACCGCATTTCCCGTACCTCGAATCCCCTTGGATCTGGAACCGTTCCTCCTTTTCTCTTGTGCTTTTTTTATGAACTTGGCATTTCTGAAGGTAGCAGGACACCTGTGTCCTTGGATGTCTTTCGACAGAAGCTTTTTAAATGACCCCCAACGGTTGCTCTTGATTTATTTGTTTGGGGCAGGAATGCGACAAAAGAGACGGTATACTGTCTTTGGTAGGAGAGTCAGAACGACATGATACCTCTTTTCTCCTAACTTGGGCGACGTTAAACTTCATCCTTTGGTGAACCTGGAGTCTCCCAAACTTTCCTCTAGGAAGTTACTGATTTTCCCTTTTCAACTCATAAGTACTGGGTCATACTTATAAGAAATCAGTGGTGTATTTGGAGACGACCTATAGATCGCCTGTCCACCTAGTTTTGGTGTCGAGCTGCCCGTGATATCAAGGTGACAGGTACCAAATGGAGACTTTCTGAGTCCATCACTCCATCTATTTTTCTTTGTTGGCTTGGGTGCATTTTTTAAATAATCCTTTCAAACTGGCACCTGTGAATTCTCACATCCCTGGCCTTTCCTATGTGCTTTCTAACGTAACCTTACCGCATTGTATAAAGTGTCCAAAGCAAAGATGTCGATAAATCCAGAAGGAAATTACCTACCCATTAATTTCTTAAGAGAGTGCATCGGCATACACGGTAATAAATACTTTTGCCAGGCACGGTGGTGCACACCTGTAATCCCAGTGGGTTTGGAGGATGATTTTGAATGTTTCCAAACATTAGGAAACCACAGAGAAACTTTTCAACAGAAGAAAGTATATTCAGGGTTTAATCTTCACCTCGGATTACTCAGCTGAAAATGTGAATAATTAGATTATTCTAACATTTTTTATAAAGTTTTGCAATTCTTAGATGTGTTTATATGCTTTTTTAAAAAATTTAAAAGGGGGTTCTCTATCCCATATGGTAAATGAAGACAGTTTTTTAGGGAGGAAATAGAAGGTGTGAGAAAACAGATGGAAAGCTCTTTCAGGGGTGTGTTTTATTTATTTTGGGCAGGTGTTTCGGGCTGGGCTGGGGTGTTTTCAATTTTGAGGAGTGAAATGATGGTTATCCACAGCGATTGTGATCCGAAATGAAACCTTTGTTGCAAGCAGAGAAAGAACAGCAAACTACGAAATCATCATTGCTCAAGAAATAAAGCAAGGCCGTTAGGTTTCTACCAATCAAAGCCATTTCTTATTTCAACGCGGTGAGTCCTTCTTACTCCATGGGACTCGCCCAGCTTCATCGTGATCTTCCGGAGCACGGCCCATTTCTACTGGGAAATAAATGCTTGAGAAATAAATCTCACTCCTGGATTTTTAATCCCAACGACCGATCGTAGTTTAAAAAAAATAAATCATGAAAGTTTCAGTATTCTCCTTTATCCGAATGTCTCCAGCGGATAGTCGATCTAGATGGTGCTTATTCTAGTTGGTAAGTCAACAGAAATGTGCATTTTTATCCCCCAAACAGAGCAATGGCTCCCTCCCGCCAGTGGCCCTCCTTCTCTGTGGAGGACTCATAGAGAGCCAGAAGGTAACCAGGGGAGTGAAAGAAATGCAGTTGCAAAAATGGTAATTGAGCATTAAAACAAAAGTCATCTGCAATAAGACATCTTTATGAGCTATTTGTGGCTTATCTAAATCCCCATTTCCTGAAAGATAGACCAAAGAAACGTTTAATGAACCCTTTTATATCAGGCTGAACGGGGCATTTACAACCCGGGACCGTGTACTGCACAATGAGGTAGACCCCATCGTCGTCGTGTGTGAGGAAAAGTGTGTCTGTAAATGCTGTGCATGGCCCCTGGTTGAATCAGAGACCCGACCTGCACCTTCTCTTCCTTCCTCCACTAGGGAAAACGCACGAGGAATTGGAAGGCTGCCTCCCCTTCAAAACCAGCTAAGGTAGACTTGCTAAGCCGGAAGAATCACCAGACACCCACCCAGTTTCCATTTTTCTCTTCGAAGAGGCTACCAATTGAAAATGCTCTCAGTATTTAAAGGGAAAAAGTGACTGTTCCTCTGTCTGTTTTCAGGTAGCACACTGGATTTAACCTCTATTACAATATATGCTATATATATTTTTTTTTCTTTGGTGCTAAGGGTTGAATCCAGGGACCCTTAAATACTGAGCCACATTCCAGCCTTTTAAATTTTTCTTTCTTTGAGACAGAGTATTACTATGTTGCTTAAGATGTCACTATGTTGCTGAGGCTGGCCTCCAACTTGCAATCCTCCTGCCTCAGCCTCCTGAGCTGCTGGGATTACAGGTGTGCACCACATGTGCTATATTTTGCTACAATAATAATACGATATAATACAATATTCATAATAAGTGTGCAACAAATGCATTGGTTTTCTGTGGCTATGGAATAAATCATCCCCAAATGCAGCGACTCAAGAGGATGACATTGGTGACCTTGCAGCTTCTGAGGTCAGGAATTCTGGCACGGCTCCGTGGGGTCCTCTGGCTTAGGGCCTCTCTTGAGTCTGGAGTCAGCTGGGACCTCAGTCACCTGAATCCTAGACTGTGCCCATCCAAGGGTGTATGCAGCACGTAACATGGACCGGTTTAGTGTTCTAACAGCATTGCACAATCGGAACCTGATTTTCGACTGTGTGAAGAAGCAACTTCTGTTGAAGGACACAGAATATTAGATTGCAAAGTTTTAAAACATCTTCCCTTGAGGTTTCTCTGCAAGATCAGCCTAGATACCCAATGCTAATGAAGACAGCATCGAGGCCTTTAAAATCCACTTTGGAATATTCTGATTTTTTTTTGTCATGATACAGAGACAAGAGGCTCATTTTATCATCTATACTCATGAGCCACTGATGTATGCAGGACTCTGCTATACATTATTTAAATTTCATTTTAAGTGGAAAATGTTAATATTTTAACTCAAGAGTTTAAATGCTATTAATAATAATGCTCTCCTTCTGCTTTCTAAAGGGAAAACTTTTCAAGTTCAATTTGAGTCTTCTCCACTTTTGTTTCTGCATACTCTCTAGGAAGTATAGTCCAGGGGCATGCCTTAGCCTAAAAGTGAGATGACGTATCCCACTCAAACATGTTTGACAGAAAATCACTCCATTTACGGTAAATGCAAGAATACATGAATCTAAGAAACCTGTGTGTTCTCCTTCAAGATAACAACTTGCTGAAGAGATGTGCTACTGGAGTCACTGATAGGGACCTCACCAAAAGAACAGGGACCCAAATAGGGCTAGAAAATCATGGATACAAGCAATGCTGAGAGACAGCTCTAATCAACAATTATACCAGTCATCCTTAGTCACCGTGGCTACATTTCTACACCCTAGCAGATGTGTGAAATCTCAGATAGTACCAAACCCCACATATATACTCTGTTTTTTTTTTTTCCTATCCCAACCTGTAATAAATTTAATTCATAAATTAGGCCCAGTAAGAAAAAGTAACAACAATAACTTGCCATAAATTTTAGCAAGTTCAGCACGAATTTTTCCTTTCCTATTAAAGATCTTCCGCTTTTCCACTAAGCAGATAAGTTGTAGTCATGGCCAATTGTTATTATCACTATTCTTACACTTTGGGGGCATTCATTATTAATAAATATTGTAAAACAAGGGTTCGTTGAACACAGCTATTGTGATGCCCTGGTAGTCAGGAACTGAGACGGCTACTAAGTGACTAACGGGCAGGTAGTATAGACAGTGTGGATACACTGGACCAGATTATGATTCACATCCAGGGCAGGACAAAGTAGGGCAGCATGAACTTTCATCGTGCTGCTCAAAATGACATGCAATTCAAAACTTATGAATTGTTTCTTTATGAGAGTCTCCTTTTACTATTTTAGGCTTTGGTTGATGCAGGTAGCTGAAATGGTGGAAAGCAAAACCACGGATAAGAAAGACTGCTGTATCCGGGTGCTCTGTCTTCACAATTCTGCTATTTTTTTCTACTTCTTCTCCCTCTTTTCTTTGTTACCTTTTATCTTCTGCCTCCGCCACCAGGTGAGGCTCCCTGCTTTTGCTGAATGTTTGCAAAACACTGGTGGGGACCTCATGCCTACGCCACCACCTGCGTCTACTCTCCCGGTAGGTAGGGGACTGTGGGCCACGGTGCTCTCCTCACAATAGGATGTGGTTTTATGCAGGCCCTTGGGAGTTCAGACAAAATCATTATTTTATTGGAACGGCTATGCTTTGAGCCAGATTACTTTCAGGCACATTGTGGTTATTTCTTCCACTACGCATCAGTTGCTGCAATAATGCCGAGCAAAAGAAATCAATCAAAAACCTAGCTCTTGACAACAGCAGGCACAGGACAGCTTGTGGGCCTGCAGGTGAGCTCCAGGCTCTGGCAGGGATCCATCTGTGGTCCCCATGAAGCCCCTTCTGTTTTCTCCTGACTCCCTGGGACATGCTCCCCTAGTGGCAGGTCCCAGGAATACACCTCATCAACACCGCAGGGGTGCATACAGCTCCCTGCCCAGGGAATAACACAGTAGGGGTGCATACAGCTCCCTGCCCAGGGAATAACACAGTAGGGGTGCATACAGCTCCCTGCCCAGGGAATGACATTGCAAAGCCATCAGAGTGCATAGGGATGTAACCCCAGGCCTGGGAAGGCAGCAGAATTGGGAATCCTCCAGTCTCCCATGCCTGGTTACTTAACATCGTTATTCGTAAACATTTAGGTATTCTGGAACATATTTATCCATTGCTTTATTCCCCCCAGGTGTATTAAGAGCATAACAAAAAGAGAAAACTAGAAAAAGACAGTTAAACTGAATCACATTGGGGAAAATTAAAAACATTTTTTTTCTGATTTTCTAGTGATACTTTGCTTTTAGATAAAAATAACAAAAATAATTATAATAACTGCTTGCATACACACATGTCCAGTGTGCTTACTGACAAATATTCGGTAACAAATAATGCACCATGATCACGACTAGGTAGCATTTAAAGAGAGCTGGTTCAGGGTGGGATTTCCTCTACCACCAAACAGGGAAGCATTCAGTGGACCAGCAGATGGCTTTAGACGTGCACACGCCACATCCACATGACCCCAAAGAGCAAGATGAATTATTTTGGCTAGTTTCTCGTGGAATCAGGGGAGTCCGAGGAAGAACTTAGCTGCAGTCCACTCTGACACTCAGGGAAAGCATGCCCTCCGAGGTCATTGTTGATGAAGAACCCCCGAGGTTATGCCAGATGACTCCGTGAGCCGGAGAGACGTGGGTGACTTACAATAGAAGCGCTCGGGAGGGGATGTGGGCTTCGTCTCTGAAGGCAACTCAAGCATGACAGGACTCGGGAGCAGTGTGAACTAATCGCATGCCTGAGGCACAGGGATAACGCACTCATCCTGTAATACACCACCCCTGGCGGGTGACAGCAGGAACCCTAAGCCTTACTTCAGACGTCTAGAAAGGATTGCATTCCGGGAATCGCCCAATTCCTATCAGTTTGACAGCTACCAGAGGTACCACCGGCTGACCTCTGCCTCTCCACCTCAACTGCATCTGGTCAGAAAGGATTGCAGCTGTGATGCTTACTTTCCGGGTTTCTGTTGGATTTTCTTTCCCCAAAACCATCAAATAAATGCACGTAGACCCACCCAGACTAAATCGTACCATGCACGGAGCAAGTCAAACTCAGTACTGATGAGGACGGTCCCAACTAGGATTTCTGTGTTATTGAAGAAGAAGATCCTGGCCTGTGATAAAATGAACTCCTCTCAATAGACTCAGCTTGAAGGAGAAGGATCCTGACAGCTGTTGGACTCTGCATTGAGGCACGCAAACTAACACTGAGGGTGGTCCACTTTGCAGAGGATTATTGAACAGACCGGGCAAAGCCTTTTGTGGTTCAACGCATGACCAAGCTGGACGGCCCATGATCTTCTTCAAGAAAACAGACTGCACTCTGAATCTGAACAAAAATCTTAACTTCTGAACGTGGTCGAGACTCACCAAAGACTGCTATGAGACCATTCCAGATCTTTCCACAGTGTTCAAATTAAATAACAGAGTTACCAGGACAAAACATAAGCCTATTATATGAGATCTAAAATGTCCAGACTTTACAAAACACTGTCATGAACAAAAAGCCTACAGCAGAATACAAAATGACTTAAAATAATAATAATAAAAAAAAAAAACTTAGGACATTTGTTAGCTGAGCATGGTGGCACACACCTGTTTTTCCAGCTGTGCCAGAGTCTGGGTGGGGAAGATCTTGAGCCCAGAAACGTGAAACCAAGTGCTAAACTCATATTTAGACCCCCATCTCAAAAAATATTTTTTTTTTTAAAAAAGGAAAATTAAATCCTAATTATTTGTAAATTATTTTATTTGCAAATTGCAGAAAAATATTGCATTGAATAAAACCCTGTCGATAAGGGGAATTCTCACAGAAATATCAATTATCTAGCAATGGATTTATCTAGTATTTCTAGCAATTATCTAGCACTGAAAAGTTAATTTTTGGTGTCAAAACCTTCAACAAAGGTATCCATACACAAGCTTGCATTATTCTAGAAAAAAATGAATCTAGGTGAAATATATCATCTATATAAGAAGATGGAAAATATAGACTTAAAATAGCAAAAAAAAAAAGTTTTTAAGAAAAGAATAAAGATGTAAAGTGGAAATGATTGTATCTGTAGTCCGAGTTACAGAATGGCTAGTGCTATGGTTTGGACCTGGAATGTGCTCCAAAGTCTCAGTTGAAAGCATTCTCTGTATTGCAACCAAGTTCAGAGGTGGGGCTTTTTGGCCATTATCACATCTCAAGGGCTATGAGTTTATCAGTGGATCCATCTATTAATGGCTGAAGGGACTCCTTGGGAAATGTGACCTGGCCAAAGGAAGTGGGTCACTGGGCTATGCCCTGGAAGGATTTATCTTCTCAATCTCTTCTTCTCTCAAAGCTTCCCAGTTCCCTTGAGCTGAGCAGCTCTCCTCCCCCGGGCCCTGCCGCCATTTTGTTCTTCCTCCCCTTGGGCCAGAGCCATGGAGTCGGCCAACCATGGATTGAACCTCTGAAATCTTTCCTCCTCCAAGTTGGTCTTGTCTGACATTTCGGTCACAGCAGTGCAAAACTAACACAAGTCGTAAAGATGAACACCCACGTATATAAACACAGACTCCTAGACCTTCTACTTAGTCACTATCTATAGGCTACATCCACATACCAATGTGTCTACATCGGTGTGCCCACCTTTATACACACGTGTGCACATGAGGGAGAGTGAAACTGCTCTGTATTTACTTGGAAGCACAAAAGCACGTCCTCGATAATGAGAAAAATATAAAATGTGTCTGGTTGAGATGATGAAAGAACACTGACCTTTCAAAGTTAATATGCGAACTTCATAAAATTCCAGGGAGCATCTCTTTTTCAAAGCACAGAACAGAAAGAACGTAACCATGGAGGATTTTCTGTCACCAGCCACACCCATTTAACTTAGCCAGGAAATTTAAAGTTGCTCCTCAGGGCGCCCACCTGTAATCCCAGTGGCTTGGGAGGCAGAGGCAGGAGGATCGAGAGTTCAAAGCCAGCCTCAGCAACAGCGAGTTGCTAAGCAGCTCAGTGAGACCCTGTCTCTAAATAAAATACAAAATAGGGCTGGGGATGGGGCTCAGGGGTCGAGTACCCCTGAGTTCAATCCCTGGTACCAATACTACTTGTACTACTACTAATATTATTATTATTCAATATTATTGAATAATATGGAAATTCAGCAGGCTCCTGGAACAGGCTAATTTTCCCTTAGTAGACTGTGACCCTTTATCATTGTCTTTCTTTAATCCTGATAAAGAACTAAGCTTTTTTTCCCCCTTCTCTGTTAGTGCAGATTTAGAAGTCGTAATTTGCATGTTGTTTGTGCAGTTTTGTTGATGTCATGTTTTTTTAAGGAAAGATCTATTGCATCTACCGATCATTTAGCATTGAACACAAGATGATATGATTCAGAAAAGCTTGATAATGAATGTTTCACTCTGGAAATGCAAACTCTGACCTCTCCACTCCGAACGGCAGAGTTTCCTTGGCTTTTCACCATTAAGTGCACCCAAGGAGGCAAAAATGACCTCCACATCTACTTGAAATACTTTTTACATTATTATGGGTTTTTTTTCCCCATGGCAAAAGGTGTTTCTTAAGATATTATTCTGGGTTCTGTGTATCACCAAATCCAGGTAGTTCCACCTCATTATTGCACGTGTATATATATAAAAAAATACATAAACAAGACCTGGGCACAGTGGCATGCACCTGTATTCCCAGTGACTCTGGAGGCTGAGGCAGGAGGCCAGCTTGGGCAACTTAGTGAGACCCTGTCTCAAATTTTAATAATTAAAAAAAAATTAAAAGAGCCAGGGACGTAGCTCAGTGGTCGAGTAAGTTAGCACCTAAACACACACACACACACTTAACATACTGGTGAACTATTTTGAAAACTTTAACTGGATATCAAGTGAATGCATTTTAAAGAACAGTATTTTTCAATCGCCAAATAGCAATCCCTTCTTATTGAAATATTTCCCAGACATCATGTAATCCTAGGATGTCCAGTGGATATATTGTTCTTTCTATAGCTGCAAAGAAATTCCCAGTTTTTGATTGTCATTCATGAAGATTGGATTTGTGATGATAAAATGTAAGAATTATTCACCAAATGTTTAAATACATGCATGAAGCACTTGCTGAAAATACCTTTTTTTTTAAAACAGTGCTTCAAGGATGTAAAAACAAAGCCCAAAAGTTCACAGGAAAAATTAGAAACAGGAATCAGTTCTCTGACTTCTAGTGGCATCTCCTGAACTGAGAATCAGTTTTATCGCTGGGCATGGTGGGCATGCCTGTAAACCCAGTGCCTTGGGAGGCTGAGGCAGGAGGATCACAAGTTCAAGGCCAGTCTCAGCAACTTAGCAAGACCCTAAGCAACTCAGCAAGACCCTGTCTCTAAATAAAATATAAAAAAGGGCTGAGGATGTGGCTCAGTGGTCCAGTGCCCCTGAATTTAATTCCTTATAGAAAAAGAAAACGTCAGTTTTATTAATGTTCGCATGTCTCATTAGTAACGGTGACTGCTAGTTAGCAAGGGAGATGAAGAAATCCTTACTTCATTCTTTCCTATGACTGCTAAAGAATATATCTTAGAAATGTTATTTCAGCGTAATATTTGCCTTCTGTAAAACTCACCCCACATAAGTCCATATGCATTTTTTATCATTATCATTCTGCTGTGACATAAATAATGAGCAGAGTTTGAAATGAAAAAAAAAGGGGTAAATGAAAACTCTCAAATAAAGCAGAAAAACTTAAATGTCTTTGTTTTGTTAAAAAAAAAAAACCTTCATGTGCAATTGATTTTGGATAAATAATCTGTATTTGCCTACAGAATCACCATTATAATTCTGTGACTTAAAAAAAAAAATTAAAATGACCTGCTTAGTGTTGAGAGCCACAGCCAAAGCGGCCCCAGCAAACTTCCAGCTGATTGGCTCACCGTGGCCCCAGCAACCAGCTGATTGGCTCCTCTGTGGTGATGCTCATTGGGCTGTTTCCCTGCCCTTTCAGAACACGGAGCTGCTCATTGGGGGACTTTTTTTGGCTCCGCCCATGCGACCCAGCCAATTGGCCTCAAGAGCAGAAGGAGTAGGGGGGTGGAGAGGCTTGTGGGAAGCCCTTGGTGGCAGTTAGGCTCTGAGGGTTTTTTCCTGAAGAGCTGTGTGGTGCAGTGTGTGTGTGTGTGTGTGTGTGTGTGTGTTCTAAAAATAAAGTCCGTTTCTGCTTGACAAGTGGCTTCTGAATTGTGCCCAGGCAGACTGTGGCATTTGGTGGGCCGCACAGGGAGCGACTGAGGGTAAGTGATAAGGTAAACTGCTCGCCCCTGAGGGCAGGGCGAGAGGATGGGTAGCCATTTTAAGATTCTTCTTTCGTTTTGTTTCTCTTTTGTTTTAAGTTGCCTGTCCCTGGAGATGGGTGAGACGGAAGAAAAACCGCTCACATCTTAGGAAAAACTATTTGCGTCTGAGGAACAGATAGGGAGAAAGGGCAGGGAAACAGCCCAATGAGCATCACAGCAGAGGAGCCAATCAGCTGGTTGCTGGGGCCAGGTGAGCCAATCAGCTGGAAGTTTGCTGGGGCCGAGGTGAGCCAATCAGCTGGTTGCTGGGGCCGTGGTGAGCCAATCAGCTGGAAGTTTGCTGGGGCCGAGGTGAGCCAATCAGCTGGAAGTTTGCTGGGGCTGAGGTGAGCCAATCAGCTGGAAGTTTGCTGGGGCCGCTGTGAGCCAATCAGCTGGAAGTTTGCTGGGGCAGCTGTGAGCCAATCAGCTGGAAGTTTGCTGGGGCCGCTGTGAGCCAATCAGCTGGGAGTTTGCTGGGGCCACTGTGAGCCAATCAGCTGGAAGTTTGCTGGGGCCGCTGTGAGCCAATCAGCTGGGAGTTTGCTGGGGCCACTGTGAGCCAATCAGCTGGAAGTTTGCTGGGGCCGCTGTGAGCCAATCAGCTGGAAGTTTGCTGGGGCCACTTTGGCTGTGGCTCTCAACAGCTTAGAAGTTCATCTCTAGGCTACCCTGAGCAGACGTAGGGGGAGATGTTCCTTTGGTAGATCACTGCCTCCTGTTGCTCTCCATATCTGTGATACCGACGTGTTCTTAGAGTCTAAGAATGCTTCCCTGATAGCAGCCCGTTTCGACTGACATTTAGCGTGTCTTCACGTCGGCTTGCTCAACAGCATCAGGATTCTTTATAAAGGTCATATTGCCTCTGAGATAAGACGTTCATACCTTTTAGGCTCTGAAGATGAAAAATTCAATCTGTCCTCAAAGTGCTGCCTGTCATCCTCAGGACTAGAAAGGTCCGGAAGGCAGATGTCTCCCTTGGCCAGTGTGTGGTTGGCCTTTCCCCAGTCGCCATCCATTCTCGAGCTGGATGATTAGTGACTTATGGTTGATCCAGGATTTCAGGACAATGAAACCCACGGAAGCCGTCAAAGCCCCAGGGATTTCCACCCCCACAGCACCTGGACAGTGGTCTTGATCATTTGGTACTGCATACTCTCCTACCACGCAGATGACACAAGAGCAGTTGGATTCAGAAAGACGGCTCAATATCGAACCCCAGAAATGTCCGGGTACAGGGGTGCATACCTGTAAACCCAGCCACTTGGGAGGCTGAGGCAGGAGGATTGCAAGTTCAAAAGCAGCCTCAGCAACAGCGAGGCCCTGAGCAACTCAGTGAGAACTTGTCTCTAAATAAAATACAAATCTCAGAGGACAGCCCTGTGCAGTGGCTGGGCCCTCCTCGGGATCCCTGTGCTAGCTAACGCGGCCAACTGCCCAGCTCTGGAGAGGTGGTTTAATGCAGCCTCCCCGTGCACTGAGGGCGAGATGAGCACAGCGTCTGCAACAGCTTGAGCCCTTCTGCCGTTGGAAGACATCCAGCCAACTCCAGCCAGTGCCCAGCACCCCCTACAAAACCAAGCCGACCGTTGGCTTTGGATGGTGTTTTTCAGGGTGCGAACTCACATCCCAGAAGTTTCCAATCCTCGTGTTCTGGAGCATAGCTCTCGTCCCTCTCCGTCAGGGTTTCGAAAGTGAGAACAGATGTCAAGAAGGAGGCCCTGGCGGGCAAAGGCTAAGTGGGATTTGTTTCCACTTCGTAAAAAAGTGGTTCATGCTTAACAAGCGTGTCTGAAGAGGTTCCCAGAGTCCCTGGGGCTTCACAGCGATCAAGGGAGAATGTCGAGTCCATCGGGGACTCAAGATTGTTTATTGGTGTTGATTGTGTTAATCAGTGAATGAAAAGGGGCCTTGCTGGAATAGATCCATGACCCTTGTGTGAGTGTGCCAATCTTGGAGAAAGAGTGTCTTTTCCCATAACCAACATTTTTCCCTCTCTATTTCCATCCAGATTAATTTTTAAAAAAAAAAATGTGGCCGATTTTTAAGACCACCTAGGGGTAAATACCTGTTACTTTATGAACGATGAAAACAGGAAAAAGGAGATCTGTCCCTGACATTCAAAACAAGTTCTCCTATTCCTTAGAAAACTGGGAATGGAACCACCATTTGACCCAGCTATCCCACTCCCCGGTCTATACCCAAAGGACTTAAAATCAGCATCCTACAGGGACACAGCCACATCCATGTTTATAGCAGCACAATTCACAATAGCTAAACTGTGGAAGCAACCCAGATGCCCTTTAATAGATGAATGGATAAAGAAAATGTGGTGTATACACACAAAAGAATATTACTCAGCATTAAAAGGTAATAAAATCATGACATTTGCAGGTAAATGGTTGGAATTGAAGAATACCATGCTAAGTGAAGTAAGCCAATCCCAAACACCAAAGGCTGAACGTTCTCTCTGATAAAGTGGATGCTGATCCATAATGGAGGTGGGGGTGCATGGGGAGAATGGAGGCACTTTGATTGGGCAAAGGAGAGAGAGGGGAGAGGAGTGGAATGAGACGGACATCATTACCCTGGGTACATGTGTGACTGTACATGTGCTGTGTGTGACTCTACATCATGTACAACTAGAGAAATGAAAAGTTGTGCTCCAGTTGTGTACAATGAATTAAAGTGCATTCTGCTGCCATGTATACCTAATTAGAATAAATTAATTAATTAAAATCAAACAATAAAAAAAGTTCTCCTGATTTTTTTTCCCTGTGCCTCAAAAACATCCTGTGTTCACCTTCAAACAAGGATGATTGCTGCTCTCGGTCTCTGCTCCTCCTCGGGCTTCTCTGGGCGGCAGTGAGAATCAACTCAGGGGTTCTCAACTCTGTTGGCACACATGGTACTAGGTCCCCACCAAAAGGGTCGTGGGAGCATCATATACAGCTTCAATTTTCCTGGGAAAGGACAGTGGGTTGGGAATGTATGTCCACACCTCAAGTCCAGAGAGCAAGTCACCAGCTCAGTTGGATCTTGTATTCACTCTTAGCAGAAGCTTCCCATGACCCACAGACTAAGGTCCACACAACACCCAACCAATGAGACGGGACGAGCCAAAACCCACAGCGGTGAAGAGCATCGTCTGCCACGTGAGTTTTGCATACACAACTGTGAGCCGTGCACCTCTCTGAATGAATACGATGCCTTGAGACAACCTCAAATCGCATTTTTAAGCCCTCAGCATAAGCAAGACAATTAGAAGTCAACTGGACCGGGCACAAAGCTGGCCAATATTTTAATGACAACAGAAGTCGATGTGCAACATGTATAAACAAAAGCACTTCAAATAATATTTTTGCATTATAATTTTATGGTCATTTTTCTTTTTCTTTTTTTTTTTAACTTTCCTGTGGGTTTTACCTTGTAGGTAATATGGGAGTTCAATAATGCACGCACCTATTTTGTGAGGTGATAAATTTCAACAAACGGAGGATTAATTTAAAATCTAATTTAAAATTTAAAACATTTCTACTCGTTAGGGTAAACAAGTTAAAAAAAAAAAGTTTAGGGCCCATGGATTTGTTTGCTGGGAGAGCAAGGGGTATTTGAAAGAGGACCGGGTACTCTGTCAGTATCCCTCTGTGAAATTGCCATGTTGTGCTTCTAGAGAGCTTTGGGGTATTTGAGTTTTTTTGTTTGTTTGTTTGTGTTTTTTTTTTTTTTTGGAAAGTCCTGCAAAAGCCAAGAAATTCCCAAAGATAGACCAAAATCATTATTAACATCTCGCATCAGGATTTTCCCAAATCCCTCCCAAATAATTCTCTCTAGTGACGTCATAAATATTTCAGGTGGTAGGAATATTCAGTTACATTGGGTAACAACACTTACAGAGATGCCCACAAACAAAGATGATAACGTGGTAAGCGCCCTGGGGCGGGACTCTGGGAGTTCTATTTCCTAGGCTTCCCGAATTTCACTTGTTATAGATTTGCAGACTCCAACCACTATTTACAAAGGGTGTAGAGGTTTCAACTAGCTATAGACAGACTTCTCCTGAGCTATGATTTGAAAATGTACAACTGAACACTTACACTGATACATCAACAACTCAATCTTGATATGTCAAAGCGCCGTTTTTACTTTGCAAATGGAAACAAGAATCACCATTCCCGGTTCGTATATGTGTGATTTTGTAGGTGAAATATGTTTGGATCGTTTCACTGATTAACCAGCTTGGATACCTCATTACGTACACTGTATTTATTATTTTCGACTTTGCAATACAATAGGTTTGTGCAATTTCAAAACTGGAAAGACTCACAGAAGAAGGATGTGTCTTCTCTCAGTATGGAGCAATTTTGCTTAAGGTGTTAAAGTGATATCAGTTTAAAAGTTCATCTGGGAAAACAAAGATTGCTTTTTACAATATTGTACACTGGCTTAACTGATAGTACTCGGGTGATACAGAGTGCTTCTTTAAAACAGAGGATCATCAATAAAATATAAAGTTACAGTACACAAAGCTCAAATACATTTATTTCTGCACAACTCTTTAACCTAAACTCATGCAATTAAAATGATTTGCACAAAATAAAGGCCGTATGACATCCATTGTTTTGGCATCATAGCCATTGGACGGGCTACCGGCACTCATTTGTGTGAATGGTTTTCCATGTAACTTTCAGTAAGTATTCTGCAAAGGGTTTTCTAAAGCATTTTCCCTTCCCTTTATACTTTGAGAAGAAACTTCTAAATGACCAGTCTTCGAAATGCATATGGAATGAAACCTCCTCCTGTCTTTCTGAATGCAATGCCTGGCTTAGAGGGTTCTGAGCCCTGGCCCTGAGAAGCTGGATTTCAGTCTACTGGTGGCTGTTACTATAGATCGAGCCCTGGTTGTCACCGGGTAGTGAAGACGCAGAAGGTAGCAATACAGCGGGAAGGAATGGGCCCTCTGAGTTGCATTGATAGATGTTGCATTTCTTGAAATTGGTAGAGAAAAACTCAATCCCTTGCTCTATGAGTTTCTCCCAGGGGGTTGCTCTATCAAGATGCTGGAACTGACTGACTTAAAACAAGAATTTGTTGTAGACACAAACTTGAACCCCAAAGTTCAACCGACTGCTAAGACGACAGTTGCATCCAGATAGGGACTTCCGTTGGCTGACTCATTCTACCATGGAGTGACCTCAACCATGGTGTGTGAGTAGGGGAACCCTCCATCCGTTTAGGGGTGTGGACGGTATCAGGAGTTGGGGATCAGGAGCTGCTCGAGAATGTCCGTGGAGAGGCGCGGTGGAGCCCACACGTCCATCTCGAGCAGAGAGAGGGAGACAGAGGCATTTTGAAGACATGAAGCTTTGGGAGAATCCCTTGGAAAGATACAGACTGAGTTTGGCCGTTGGGAAGCACCAGCCCATAGTCGGAAACAGACTCAGGCTCGAGAGTTCTCAGGTGGCATTTTTACCAGGAATGCAGAGCGTAACAGAAGGGCTGAGCAGGGCAGGGATGGGAAACCACGAGTCTGTGACCAAAGCAAGGAACCTGCTAGAAAGTTCCCAGGATCAGAGATCGGTCACACGGGGAACCTGTTAATGCCTATGTAATAGGGACTCAGACTTGCAAGGAGTTCTCAGCTTAAAGGATGGAGCTGTGAAGAGCAGGATGCACAGAGTGTAGGTCTCCCAGGATTCTCCAGGAAGAGAGATGTGGGTGCCATTGTGGGTGCAGGTGGAAACAGAGAGGCTCATCTGGAAACCTCTGAAGTCCACCAAGCACTCTGGATGGGACCAAGCCAACTTTTTCCATGTGTCAAACACAGTTATGTGAAGACATTTTCAAGGGTGTAGCAGCTATCCGTTGCTGTGTAACAAAACAGTCTCAGCATTTTTAAAATAAAAGTTGAAGCTGGGCACGGTGGCACATGCCTCTAATTCCAGAGGTTCTGGAGGCTGAGGCAGGAGGATCAGGAGTTCAAAGCCAGCCTCAGCCAAAGGGAGGCCCTAAGCAACTCAGTGAGACCCTGTCTCTAAATAAAATACAAAATAGGGCTGGGGATGTGGCTCAGTGGTCGGGTGCCCCTGAGTTCAATCCCTGATACCACCTCCCAAAAAAGAAGCAAACTAGGTTCAACTCAGAAACAAAAATCAGGGCTCAGAATCATAACACTTCTTTTATTTCTATGCAAAAAAAAAAAAATGATTTTAAAAGAAAATGAAAGTTGGCCCAAGGCATAGCTAAGCAATTAACAGATGGAGTCTGGCCAGTGAGCTTTCCCCAAATTGCCGGATCTTTCCGTCACGATGAGAAATAAAGATGGAAAACAGCACAAAGACATTATTTCTTAACAGATGGCCCAGATTCTCACAACTTCCAATCGACGGTGTTGACAGGGAGGTCGGGGGGAAATGAGCAGTCACAGAAAATTGTTGTCTGACTGAGCTAGCTACTGAAAATAAATCCCACACAATCTGCAGTCTGGTTCAGATAGCGAACGCCTAAAAAATCCCTGCCTAAGTGCGTGTGTGCATGCAGAGGGAGGGAAGGGTGTGGACACATTGGGAGGAACGCTGCATATGTCCACGCAGACATGCACACAAGATCGCACAGACCAACACACACACAGAGACACGCTGCAGTGATAGGATTTGTGTGGGAAGATCAGCAAGGCACGTTATATAGGTAGTGGGCACATGAATAGCCCTCCAAATACGTCTGCATCCTAAATTTTTTTTCTATTTTTTTTTTTTCGTACTTTGGATTGAACTCAGGGGTGCTTTACCACTGAGCCACATCCCCAGACATTTTTATTTTTTATTTAGAAACAGGGTCTCGCTGAGTTGCTTAGGGGGTCTCGCTAATTTGCTGAGGCTGGCCTGGAACTTCAGATCCTCCTGCCTCAGCCTCCCGAGCCACTGGGATGACAGGCGTGCGCCGCCGCACCCAGCTGACGTCCTAGTTTCTAGAATTCACATGCACGCTAGCTTTCGTGGCCTGGAGGAATTAGAGTTGCTCCCTGGTTGGCTTTAAAATAAGAAAAGGTGCTGGATCCCGTGGGTGGGCCCAAAGCAACCAACCACAAGGTTCTTCTGGGATGGAAGAAGGAGGAAAAGAGATGGAGAGGATAAAGCCTTATCCTTTTCAAGGACCCAGCCCAACCGCCATGGTTCTCTTTGAAGATGTGGGGATGAGGGGCTGGAGGCAGGGACGAGGCTCGGGTGGACGTCAGAGGAGGTTAGAACACACATTCTCCCCTCTGACCCTGCAGAAGCAAGACAGCCCTGATGACACCTTCACTGCAGCCCGTGATGACCAGTATCAGACGGGAACCAGAAAGGTGAGCTCACAGAACTGCGTGGCTTCATGTCACCACGTTGGTGGCGATTTGTGACGGCCGTGTCCGGAAGCCCATGCTACTTCCTAATGGTGCCATTTCTTTGCTCCACGGTGCTCTTGTGGCTTCTGACCCCGGCTGTGGGGCTGGACTGTCCCCACCCCCAGGCAAGCAATGGACTCTGCAGCAGCCACCTGAGATGGGTCCTGTCATCCAATCAGTTCCGACACTCTCTACCTGGAGGTGCCATCAGGTGCCATCGGGTGCCAGGGCTGCACCCCAAGAGCCCATTGCAAACCCCAGGTTGTATTCCCAGAGCTCCTGGACCCATCCATCACCTGTAAATCAAGGTCTGATCGTCTGTCCAGGGAGCGGATGGCACTTTTTAGCAGTGTCACCCTGGGGGCCACGCCCTCAACTCCTGAGCCTTTGGGGACACTCCAGAGTCACACCACAAGACCTCTCCTGCTACTGTCTAGCTTTCTCTGACCCCATTTACGTCCTACCTGGGACTCCACAATTTTACTTTTCTAAGACCGATTTCTCTGCCGTCCACAGCTCTTTCTGGAATGGACTTCTTACCCCGTGGTGGACCGTCCTATCAGTGCCTAAAACGGAGGGAAAGAATGGTTTCCCACGAGCCACATTTCTCTGGCCAAGATGGCCCCCGAGAGTCTGCGCTGGCTCCCGTCAGATCCAGAACACCTTTGCAGACATGGGATTCCCCAGAATGAGCCTCCGATCCCTCAGGCTTTCTGAGCTTATTGGATCAAGGACACTGGCCGTCTGTGGATAAAGTTCATAGCCACGTCAAGCACCAACCAAGTGTTTCCTTGCTTTTAAAAAACATATACGGAGCAAGAAAAGGAAAAGTGGCCGAGTATTTTTCTGGAATGCCCATCGCTAGGTAGAAACAACGTGGAAGAAGGAGAGATCATGGAGAGCACCCATTTTTAGGTTAGTGGACAGTCCAGGCGAGTTGTAAGTGGAAAGTCTAGAGACTCCTTCTGACACGTGGACTTGGACTTTTTCAAAAGAAGTTGGGGAATGACTCAGAACTGGATTGGGTTCCAAGTGCCATTTTGAGTTTGCCCTGGGTGGCCCTAGGAGCTGACCGTGTCCACCAGGTCCTTTGTATGCAGGTCAGCCCACGCACTCCCGGAGGACTGGGCTTTCAGAATGAACTCCTCCTAGTGGGCACCCTGTCCCACCTACTGCCCCCGCCCCCAGGAGCCCCGTGCACAGCCCCGGGTGGGCAAACCCTTTAAGGACTGGACATTCTCCCTTATTCCAGAATTGCCCAGCCCCCAAGCCGAGCCTTTGTTTCCCGCGGCTCCCGTCTCCAGGGCTAAGAATCCTGGACAGACATCAAGTGAAGTCCCACGAGCCAAGTCCCCAATGTCCTGTGTGGCGGAGAGAAGACACAGCCCTGAATAGCAAAGAGCAGCCCCAGTGAGAGATTTCTTAAGGGGATCAAACGCACGTTTTTACAGCGATGGGGGAGTCAGCAGCTGGATGGATGCGGATGTTTGGGCTTTGGGTCTCTTTTGAGGAAGGTGGCATTGGACCCGATGATGAGAACACAGTCCCTGGGAGGGAACACAAAGGGAGGTGCACGTCTTCTCTTGTGCACACGGTGACAGTGCAATGGAGAGGGTCAGTCCTGCTGGCAGGTGGCAGAATTGGGCTGTGGGTACATCTCGGGAGCCTCTCGGAGCATGCCCAGGGCAAGGCTCTGGGAGGATGACGTAAGGGGGGCGGACACCAGCTCCCTGGCCTCTTCTCTCCAGCTTGGCATCGAAGGCTCAGCCGGCCATCGGAGGGGAAGGCGGGGTTGCAGGTGACCAGGACAGTGGGGAACATTGTGCACCCATGTCCTGGAAACGCTGGGCATCTTTAGCCAGCTGTTACCCTCAGCATGGCTCCGCCTGGGAGTTTAGTCCTGGAAACGACATTGGGAAATCCTAAATCATTGGGTGCCGTTCATATAGGAAAAAACAAGACATTAAATCACTCTCACATGGACAAAAACATCTGGTGTCTTCCATTGACTCCATCGGCTAATGTTCACTCATTAGCAGAAATATTGGGTTAGATCAAATCTACCAACCTCATCATTTTAATTTTATCCCAATAATCACATCAAACCTGCCAAAAGAATTTCTATTTAGTTTTTTTTTTTTTCTTAAAATCTCCATCCTAGACTTCCCAATTCACCATGCAGTTGGCTCTTTGACCTGCAGGGGTCAAACCCTGGCAGACCCCAGGGCGCTGAATCACTGTAAACAAAACCATATAAATGTAGCAGTTGCTGGGAAGTCCTTGGTAAGTCCTTAAAAGGTGCACACTAAAGTCTCCCAGGTGTACTCAGACCCTGAAAATGGAGGGAGCTCTCTGTGCACAACAATAAAAGCAATGACAGTTTTGTCCTGTTAGAGAGGTAAGGGAGGGCGGAGAAATCATAGCAAAAGTGTGCATAAAAATGGTAAAAGTTGTGCATTATCTATCAGGGTCCACGCCAGGGGTCCAGCCCATGAAGTGCAGCAGGGGAGCTATGCTGTGGCTCAATTGCAAGTCTTTCATTCTGCACCAAGAGTTTGGAAAAACCTCATGTGGCCGCTGCGTGGTTGAACCAATCGGAAACATCACATCAAAGCCTGCACCATCAAGATTCTGAGGGACTCAGTCAGGGGTGGATTCACAAACAAAGAACAACCCAGAACAAACAATAAGCTGCTTCCAAAATATCAATTCACCGTGACATTCCGCTTCCTCTCCATCTATACATAGATAATAGCTTAGTGTCATAGAGATGCATTGCAGTAGAGACTTAGATACATAGTATTCTATGCCTATATGCATCGTATTCATGTATACATACAAAGTGTTTCCTATTTATAATATTCAAAATATAGTTTTCCGTGCGCATGTGTGCATGGTATTTTGTGCATATATACATAGCATTCCGTACGTATAGGCATAGTATTTTCTACTGGCACACATACTTACGCAAATGTATCTGTGTGCTTATTTATGACAGTCTGGGTGCAAGTTCATCTTTGTGACTTGAGTTTGGGAGACAGCAGGCTTTCGGGAGGAAGGCTTTGGCGGTTTACAGAAGAACCGTGGAGCTAGGGGGTACGAGCGCGTTTTCGGATCCTGCCAATCACTAGCCACCTGACCTCGGGCAGTTGACTTCATCAAGCCTTGCCTCACCGTCCTTAGCTTGAACACATTGTCAGTCCCACAGGGCGTTTGAAGAAATAAGCAAAGGAAGACAAAATAACACACTGCCTTAGAAGGAGCCAGTCCTCGGTAAATGCGAGTCTGGAGGCTAATGCTAGCCTCTCCAGTAAAGTCTAACAGACCTCAAGGATGGTCTTTCGCTGCACCCAGCAGCTCAGCCCTTCCAGAAAGTCGTGAGGGATGTTTTGCATTATTTGGAATGAAATCCACTGCATGGGATCGGCTGCTGTGTGAGATGAGGAAGGAGATATCGAAGGGGAAAAGGTCAAGTCAGGATCTGCTTTGGATTGCAGGATGGTCTGGCATTCTGTACAATAACCGATCAATTCTAATTGGCCGTCTTTGACTGCCCTGAAATCACAACCAGCTGCCTTTGTTGTGAAAAGGCGAGGAAAAGAGCAATAATTTCTGCTAACATTCTAGAAAGAACCACAGTTATATTGGACGGACTCCATTATTTCCCACGATAAAATTCTCTATTGCACCCAAAGCAAGTTTGAACGGTGCCCATTCTATCTATCCCGGTACCTATGTGTACTTATTTGCTTCTATGCTCCTATCTGTATCTGCACTGTTATGTATCATTTAATCCAGAAAATAAAGTGGGGGAAAAGCCACCCCAGTGCAATGAAAATGTGAAGCTTCAATATGACTTTTTTTTTGCGTCTCCAGTTCAGCAAGTAGGGACATAGCTAACACTGGTCATTCTGTACCTCCTCAAGGTCTGAGGAGTGGTCTGCAGCTCTGGGCACATATGAGAATCATCCGGGGACATTTTAAAATGGCATTGATGTGCACGGTTCACTCCTGACCTGAAGGTGCCGGAGGACACGGGTCTCCTTAAAAACCCCCTTGAGGTTTAAAAACCCCCTTAAAAACCCCCTTGAGGGTTCTCGTAGGCAGCGGGTCAGGCTAATCATCAGAGCCCATTGTTCCAAACTCAACCTTTAAGCCTTGCGTGAATCTGAAACTTGCTTCTGTTTCCTACTCTAGGCGATGTTTAGTTTTCTAAACAATAATGAATTTCAATGTCCTTTTATTTCTTCAGATCCACTCTAGACCATAAATGTGCAACCCAATTCCTCTCAGGGAAATGATCTTTTTTTTCAAATCTATACGTTTTACTTGCCCATAAATTTAGTTTCATTGGATGCATAGATTTTTTTTTTCTAGACAGACTTGTTAAGCATTCAGCCATTTTTTAAAACAATCCATTGATGGAAATTCAAGATAAAATCAGATACGCTTTGAGTTGATCGTTTTTACCGTGTTAAAGTTAAAATTCATATAAAGTAAATTACATTCTGCTTTAGAGGAACGTGAAAAAAGGAAATATTTCCTCAAGCTAAGTTACTTAGGGAATTGCATGTGTTTTAGATGTTCATCTGCTTAAAACACATTGGCTTGTACACATGTGATAAAACTTGCAAAGAATTAAATACACACAAAACCCCACATGTACACCTTAGCCTGCGTGCGTACGATATATGGTGTGTATCAGCATCAGTTTCCTGGTTGTGATATTGTGCTATGATTTTGGAAGATATCACATTACGGGAAACTCGATGAGGGGTGAGAGGAATAATCTCATGATTCAGCCAGGCTTGGTGGCCCATGCCTATAATCCCAGCAAATCCAGAGGCTGAGGAAGGAGGCTCACAAGTTTGAGGCCAGCCTCAATAGCTTAGTGAGGACATAAGCCACTTAGTGAGACTTTGTCTCAAAATTTTAAAAAAAGCAAAAATGGGCTGGGGATGTGGCTCAGTGGTAAAGCACCTGTGAGTTCAATGCTCAGTAGCAAAAATAAAAAAGAAAAAAAAAGTTCAAGGTAGAGAAGAAATGGGTACCTACCCTGTGTCCCAATTCCTATTTTCAAATTTCAGTTCTGTCACCCCTAAATCTACTTTTCCTTTAACAACAAGGTCCATCAATCACAAATCAGTAAACATTCTCCAACTTATAATAATCTTATAAAATAGTGATTTTATATTATAATCTTATAATATACTTATAATATCGACGAGTTACTAAACAGAATGCACATTGAGTACCGAAGACGCCCTCCACCCATGTTGGCATTGGGGAATTAGGTGGTATTACTAACATCACTTTGAACGGAGGTGAGCTTCACACAATGTGAAATGAACCTTTACGAAAAGCACAATTCAGTGGTGTTTCGTACATTTTCAATGGTTTACCATCACGGCTTCTGTCTGGTTCCAAAACATTTCCATCAACCACAAAGTACTTTCTGCTCCTCCGGATTGACCATCCTGCATCCTTCCCCCACACCTATTCTTGTCCTGTGTAGCCTTCCGAACCTGAATTCCCGGTGGTGCCACAAACTTCGTCAAGCTGTACTTAGGTAGGGGAGATTTTAGGCCTTCCATATTTGATGGAGTAGTAAAAAGAGACATTTGAATAGATGCTACGAGTACCGCATAGATCCTCAACACATCCAGGCAGGGAAAAGCAACTTAAAACTGCAGACTCCAGTTTCACTACAGATTAGGAGTTGCAATTTTCAATACGGTGAAAAGACCCTGAGGTGTTGATTGCCAAACTCCAAAATATACTCGTTAAACTGAAGTTCTGTCCTGTTCACACTGAGCAGACGCCAAATTCCATTCATACTTTCGGGGAGACTTAGATGTTTTGAAACTCTCATAGGACACTGGTGATTTTTCTTCTTAAATTAAAGACAAGAGAGAAGAGCAGAGAGAGAGAGAGAGAGAGAGAGAGAGAGAGAGAGAGAGAGAGATTTCTTTAAGAAATGAATGGATCAAATCCCCAGACGGGTTTAAAGATGCTTTATTACTGAATCAGTATGTACACAAACTCTAACGGGGAAATCACGCGTGTCATGGAATATCAGGCTATGTACAGTACTTTCTTGATGTTTTTACAAAACGTTTTTTACAAGATTACTTCTCTCTAAATAACACGACAGACATACACAGAAATCCGACTGTTTTTTTTATTACACACATAAATAAATACTGACTTTCAATGACCGCGAGGAGCCACATGACTTCTACAGACCGTTTGGGTGAGAGGGTGACAGCTCTGTTATCTGCAAACTACGATAGAATTAAAGAAGAGGGAAAAAATGATAACTTTATAGAGAACTCAGTTAATCACTCTATAAACTGTATAAGTTGCTAAAATATTCAGCAGAGGTAAGACAAGTCAGGAGGGTCCAAGCCTTACAGGAAACCGACCGTGGTCATGCAAAATCACAGGTGAGAGTGCACATCTTCATGGATTCCTTTACATTTCAAGATGAAGTTTCAGGTACATGCAGATGCTTAGCCTTGATGCTCTGGGTATGGTGTAAATCTTCATTTATTAAGATTTAGAGTTATTTGCAATTATGGGGGATGTGTGGATTTGAAACACGGTGGACCCAGTGTAATAAAGGATATAAATAAGTCAGTATTGTACATGGCATTTGCTGATACATTGGGCAAGATTAACGTGTGCTCTTGCATGATACAGACACAAGCTGAAATTCAGTCTGGAAACTACATTTTGCACTGGATGTAGGAGCAAAATTAGAGTCTATTCATTTCTTGGCTAACCCATAGCTCCTGGGGCTTTTCTCCTGCAAACGATTAGGTTTCTTGTCAAGGGCAAATTCTCATCTTTTCAGTAAACATCACTCTCTAGCACCAGTTCTCAGTGGGGTCTTCTCGTGCCCCCGGGGACGGGTAAACACCCTGCCATGCATAGCTCCCTACAGCAAAGACCTCTGCAGGCTCAATTTAAAAGTGCTACATTTGAGAAATCCTGATTGAGTCAGTTCACGTGGGTGTCGGGCAGCAGGGAATTTCTAGGATTTGGGTGTGTTTTTAATCTGAAAGTATTACTTGATAAACATTTCAAAAATACCTGTCATAAACTTTATTCTCTTTCATATGTCCCATGCCGTGTCGAGCTATTTAAAGGACACATGGTAGTTTGTAAAAATCCGTTCCATGAAATTCCACTTAGAAAAAGATGTGAGCACAGAAAAATTCATCACTAAGGAGTGAATCTTATCAGTGAAAATAATGTAGATGGCTGTTGCATATATCGAATTAACCATCTGTATCTGGTGGGGGGATATTATTGATGAACTCTATTTTTTTAATCATTGGATCTACTTTTCTCATTGGAGAGCAATGCATCTAATTTCAATAAAACACACTCAAAAATGACGAACTAAAATGGTCTCTTATTTTGGAAAAAAAACGAACAGATTTTTGTCACTTTTATTAGGGCACTCACATTTCTAAAATTCAAAAGAAACTTAACGATGTTTGATGATTTGATTATTACTGGGGATTACTAAAATTCAAAAAAAGAAGCATATTTCTTTTACGACTTCATTAATAGTGTTTTCCTTCCAGTAACACTATTAAAATTTACATTTTTGAGTACCATAACAAAATTAGACACTCATAAAAGCTGTTTTGGATTTCTTAAGGATGATGTCAGTTTCAGATTCGTCATCTGAACTGAACATATATTTGCTCGAGGTCTCCTCCCCAGACAAAAGAAGCACGATTAAATTTTATAGCATTAAATTTACATAATAATTTAATAATAATTTTGTATCTATGCATATACTCCTGCATTTTTAACTCTACAAAAGTACAAAACTCTGCTGGCATACATATTTTGCCTTCTTTTGTGACAGATTTAGGTAAAAGACATGCACGTGGCCAATCGTCAACGGTTTCAGTGTTTTTGAAATTTTAAGAGATTGAAATTCAGATGGTGGTAATGACCCCAGAATCCATCCTAGTTGGGGATAGCGAATGCATGCTCTCTGGTTATTTTCCTGTAGGGGTAAGTACCTGGGTAATTTCGTACAGGAGTACATCGCCCCATGGATATATGTACAGACATAGATGAGCACACACACACTGGTGCTGCATAGACGCACATCTATGCATATTTTAAACCACGTATGTGCGTGTTCCCTCAACTCAAACAGTCCTGTCTTTTAGGTCGCCCCCTCTGCCCTCCGAAACTCTGCACCGCCATGATCCTGATGACGTCTCTCTTGACTTGAGCTCATTGTACTTGGGGACGGTCTGGAATCGAGTGAATTTTCCAATCAAAAAGATTTAATCGATTTGAAAAAAGTAAAGGTTAGTAAAAGGGAAATAATCATCCTTTTGTTCTAATCCGTCAAAGACTTATTTATTTATTTATCTTTTACTTCATGGAGAATATTCTCACGTGCAAATTAGCTCCCTTGGATTCAGAAAAGACACAAACTCGGTAAAGGTCTTTCAAAAATGCTCACGAGTTCAGATCTTTTCATTTGAAGCAAGACGTTTTTTTAATTTCTTGACAGTGAAACAAAGCAAATTAATGGTTGTTTTCTGCACTAACAAAATAAATAAGTTAACCCATCAGGAAAATCTCCCACGTTGGGCGAACTGCTAAAAGGTGTCCTCGAAAAAGAATTTTCATTAGTTCCAAGGCAAAAAAAAATCTAGGAAGCCTCTTCATTCATTGAGTCCCTCTGGTTTGTGGTGTCTGGTTAATAATAAGTTACAGACTGGATCGTCAGCATTCTTTGTGTAAAAAGAAACCCGATATGCTTCATGCGGGACCATTTTTAGATTCCAATTTAGGAGTATAATTCAGACTACAAAGTCTGTGAGTTAAAAACCACCCATCCATGATTTAAAAAAAAAAAAAGGCTCTTATGGAAGACTGGAGACGTCAGGCCCAAAGGCTTGTAAATCAAAAACAATGATTTAATCAAGTCTGATGGGTGGATTCAAGGTATGTGGGATATGCCTGTGAACTGGGTCCTGGTCCCAGTCCTCAGCTTGGATATTGTACTGTTCCAAATTCAGGGAGAGCTCGATTCTGCAAACCGTCCATCGAGGTGAGCAAAACCGTCGACAAAACTGAAATCCAGGGTTGACTGGACCTGGTCTGGTTTTCGGAGGGATCTCTTGTCCGTCCTGGGGACGGACTGCGATGTTCCAGGAGCAGCTGGGGCTAGCAGAGGTGCACAGAATTGTCCGGGAGAGGAAGGTCTCGCAGAAGTACCTGCCGCTTCTTTGGGGGCGGGTGGAGGGGGACGTGGCCGTGTCCCCGGTCCCTCCAAGCCTTGGAGCAGTTCAGTACCTTTCTGGAGAAGGCTTGTAATGATGCAGGTGACGGTGTTTCAGGTGGAGTCCTAGAAGTGACAAAGCCTCTCAGTCACATTGCCCCACACATAGTGAATAGTAGTGCAGACCCAGGGACTCGACAGGATGCGTGTGGACTGCAGCTAGCGCTCGCTGCCTCTTTCCTATTGCAACCCCGAGGGCCCAGACACACCTTCGCTCATTCTCTTCTCTGTCTTGCCCCAATTTTCCCTTCCTCTTTCCTTGTGCCCACCCCAAACCGTAAAAATGACCAAGAGAGAAGCTCCTAGCGCTTCATGCAAATCATCATCTGCTTTATTATTTCCTCCAAACACCATTTTAAAAAGGAACACGTGATTTTGGTAGACAGAATTTCAAAGGAGCTTTGGAGGAACATGTTCTTCAACCGCGTCACAAATGCAAAGAAAGGGCTCGCAGTCGCTCTCATGGAGACAGTTTTTGTTTCTCTGCAAACTACAAAGCAAACCAGGTCGTAGAGGCAAATGCCATCCACTGTTTGGAAAAAATCAGAGTTCAAGTTCAAAGGCAGGATCAGCAATTTAGAGAGACCCTAAGCAGCTTAGCGAGACCCTTGTCTCTAGATTAAAAATAGAAAGGGCTGCGCAAGTGGCTCCGGGGTTTAGCGGCTCCTGGTTCGATCTCCAGTTCCAAAAAAAAAAAAAAAAGATGGATCTCAATTTTCTTCTCCATACACAAATCTTTAAAAATTGGCTTTTGAATTTAAGCAATGAAACTTTAATGAACTCCATGATATAAACATCATCAAGAGGCTATTCATTGGGGAAGAGTAGGTGAACGTATTTTTCATCAATTTTACTTAATTTGACTCTAAATAGAGTAGATACATGGGTGTACCATAGGAAAACTCCTGCCATATACAATCGTCAAATCTCTCATAAAAAATGAGCATCTTCGCAAAAATCAGTTCTTGTGCTTTAATCTATGAAAATCTTGGTTTTGCCTGGTGAGGTGGCACACACCCGTCTTCCCCGCGGCTCAGGAGGAAGTTCAAACCCAAGCCTAGCAACTTAGTGAGGCCCTAAGCACCTCCGTGAGACCCTATCTCTAAATAAAAAACTTCAAAAGGGCTGGAGATGTGGCTCCGTGGTGAAGCACCCCCCAGATTCCATCCCTGGTACCCAAAAATAGCCATAATAAAAATAAGATAAATTCTCAGAAATATCTTTAAAATTTTTAAACTTAAAAAAAACTTCAAAGTGATATGAAACGCTAGGCTTTTTCCCACGTGTCCTTGTGGATGAGGAGACAAGGAAAATGCATCATGTAGAAAATAAAATGGGAGGAAGGAAGGAAGGAAGAACCTAGAAGGAGTCAGGCAGGATCAAGAGGCATGCAACGCACTCAGCACCCGCCACACACTTTTCACTAAAGCGAATCCAGTAAAGAGAATCAGGCGGGGACCAACTTGTTCCAGATAAGGACAATTCCTGCGTCCCAGACGTGCATACTCACTGAGGCCTGGTTCTCACTGTGCACCAACGTCTTTGCCCGCCCCCGGGCACCTGGCCCCCCGGAGTCTACTCACTGTGGGCAGCCGAGGGCGGCAGACCTGGGGTGCGGAAGGTCTTGATGGTGGCGGGCCCTTCTCCTCCGGTGGTCAGCACTTGGACTTCCAGCCGGTAAAGGGTGGATGGCCTCAGGTTGGGCACCGTGAGCACGTGATGGTCCTGCAGAGGGACATGAGACAGAGGCTCATCAGTGACCTGGGGGCACACAGTCCGTGGGGACCAGGGTCTCATGCATGTGCATGGCTGGCTTGTGCAAGCCACAGCTCAGTCTGGACCAGGCTTCTCCTCATTTTCTGGACCTCTCTCTGTGGTTTCTTAGCCCCTGACTCCATGTCTGGCAGCCGAGAGAGACCCTTGGCAGAGTTCAAGTGTGCCCAGAGGCCAGTTCTCGGCGGCTCCTCTTGTGATGTGAATTCTCCATGATCCAAATGTCGGCCAGGGTGCCAACGAGTCTCCCCACCACACAATCCACCCGCCAATGCCCGGACCCGAGTCCAGCGGCGGACATTCATGAAATCACGACGTTCCCGTGTCCACGGACCCTCTCCTTCCGGGATCGTTAAGGTGTTTTTTTGTTTCTTTTGAATTTTGGAGCAAGATTTGGATATTCTAAGAAGGTTTTCAGACAGAATAAAAAAAAAAAAAAAAGCCAGCACATGATTTTTTTTTTTTTTTCTTCCCAAGCCAAGGAATTAAGTGGCTTGGAAGAGTGTCCAGCTAATTAGGGGCTGTCACCAAATTTGAATGGCGGGGGGGAAGGAAAGACAAACAACAAACTTCTTTGAGCTATTTTTTTCCCCCAATTCAGCACTTCACACAGGGCCTGTCCACTTGGACCAGAGGGACACAGGGTGACCAAAGACGGAGGGAAATGGCTGGGTTTGCTTTAGACAGAGGCGGGGTAAGGCCTGTGGAAGGTGGCCCTAACAAAGAGTGGGTGACGGCAGCATCGGCCAGTTCTTAACTCTTGGGATCCTTGTGACAACGAGATCTAGCGCTCGGGGACAGGTGCAGAAACGGGAGTCCAGGTCACGGCGGGCAGCACAACCCACCGAAGCTACTCCAAGTGGCCACGGGAAGCGAGCCTGGGACACCCACATCGGGGGTCTGGGGACCGAGGGACACCTACTGAGGGCAGGATCTGGGACTGGGAGATGATGCTGTTGGGAAGACTGTTCTGCCGGCTCTCCGTGGTGACCTCGGCCCACGTCACTTGGAACCCGGTCATGGGCTGGTAGAGGTGGGCCTTGGTCATCTTCCAGGAAAAGTGGCCAGTGATGTTGACGTCCTGGACGACGAAGGAGGCAGAAAGGTTCTCTGGCTTGGCCAGGACTTTGGACCCAACGGGACCTGTGGGAGGCAAAGCCAGGAGGTCAGGAGAGCGTCCCCAAGGGGCTGGTGGCTGTGTTTCTCATGCAGAAAAACAGACTCAGAGCGACCGCAGGCAGCCGCTCTGCAAGGAGGAACATTCTCAAAAGGGTCACGGACCACCAGGGACCTGGACGGGCAACAAGCTCTTCCTACCTGTGTCACCGGGACAATTAACGTGCTTGTGGCTTTTCCCCTTCAGGGCGGAGCACGGTGGGGTCGAGAAGAGAATGGTCTCTGCCTTCGAGTGGCTCTTGGGCCGGAGAGGTTGGACGCTCACCTTATATTTGCAGGAAAAGGACAGGTCCTGAAGGATGATGTGATTTTCCTGGAACAAGAGAAAGAGAGGCAGAAGGATGAATGATAAGTCCTCGGGAGGCTGAGGCAGGAGGATCGTGAGCTCAAAGCCAGCCTCAGCCAAAGTGAGGCCCTGAGCAACTCAGGGAGACCCCGTCTCTCAATAAAATACAAAATACAACCTGTCACATGCACAAACCAAATGCATCCCCAAACTCCACAGAGCCGATGAGTACAGTCGTCTCCTTACGTGGGTCACGGCAGATGAGGTCTCCGATCCGGCCGTTCTGTTGTGGGCACACACCTCTGGAAACCACTGCACGTGGTATCTGTTGATGCTGGGATCTGTGGTGTCAAAACACACAAAGGAAACAGCCTGGTAGTCACGTTCCGCGTGTGTGAGTCAGCGTGCCATGACTGTCACAAATACCTGACAGAATCAACTTATAGAGAGAAAAGGTTCATTTTGGCTTCGGGGTTCAAGGTCACCCTTGGGCAGACACATGGCTTTCAAGCATCCGAGAAAGCAGCACACCATGGTGGGGACAACAGGCTGAGCCAACCTGCTCCCCGCATGGTCAGGGAGTGAAAAGAGAAAGAGGGGAAGAGGCCAAGGTCCCACAGATTCCTTGGGGACATGTCCCCAACAACCAAAAGACCTCCCACTAGGCCCCACCTCTTACAAAGGCTCCGTCACCTCCCAGCCAAGTTGGGGACCAAACCTTCAACACATGGGGGACATTCCAGGTCCCAGCTAGAGTACCATGTAGCCTGATGTTCTTAAAACTGAGAGAAGAGAGTCGGGCGCGGTGGCACACGCCTGTCATCCCAGCAGCTCAGGAGGCTGAGGCAGGAGGATCACGAGTTCAAAGCCAGCCTCCGCCAAAGGGAGGCCCTAAGCCACTCAGGGAGACCCTGTCTCTCAATCAAATACAAAATAGGGCTGGGGACGGGGCTCAGGGGTCGAGTGACATTGAGTTCAAAAGGAAATGGCTTACAAAGGGGCTCTCATGCTTACATGGCAGACATCAAGGCCCATTAAAAAAAAAAAAAAAAGAATTCTGCATTATACCTAAGGACGAAGTCAATCCATGAGTAATGGACCACATACAAAGGGCTGCCCTCCTGCATCCTGCAAATGGACGGAACTAGGCTAATAATGAACAAAATACACCAATAAAAGTTTGGAAGGCTGGGGCCGGAGGATCGTGAGTTCAAAGCCAGCCTCCGTAACTCAGCAAGATGCTGTCTCTAAATAAAATATAAAAAAGAGCTGGGGATGAGGCTCAGTGGTTAAGTACCCCTGGGTTCAATCCCTGGTACCAAAAAAAAAAAAAAAAAAAAGATATGTGTTAAGTTAGAAGATCATAAGTCTACAGATAATTACAGACCCTGGGGCGGTAGGGCATATTGACCACAGGCTAGCACTTTACATATGGTGGCTCACACTGGAGCAAGGAATGGGGACACCCACACTCCGTGTCCCTGACTCTGCACACTTGATCTCTGCCCCTCAGTCACCCACACTGCGCCCAGGTTGCAGGAGATCACCTTGAGCACAACGCGGGTGTCGGGAAACTAGCCCCCCAAACTCACTGAGCCTCTGCACGGCTGGAAGGGCTCAAATCAAGGTGCTGGACAGCTGGTTCCTCCCGAGGTTCCAGGGGAGAATGAGTCTTCATGTCTTCTCGAGTTTCCGGAGGGTTACGGTGACCTTCCTCCATCTTTAAGTCACTGAATGGCTTTCCTTAGATTTCAGAAGAGGGATAGTAGACCACTTGGCCTTCCAGGTCTCGCCTCGTGACATTCACGGCTGCCTCAGCATGGCCCTCTCATGTCGCGTCCCCTCAGGTTGTCGGGTGGTTTGTTCCTGGGATGACTGGACTCATCCTGAGACCCCATTTAGCTACAGCGGCATGAACTCCAAGATGGCGCCCACTTGATGTCACTTTTGGGTGCCCAAAGATGAGCACCGTACAAGATAGGGATATACTCAGCAAACATTTATCAAATGATAAGCGAATGAGTGCTCATTCACTTATAATCTAACACAGGAAAGAAAAACAGTGTGCTCGAGGACACCACATTGCACTAGGGAGGTGGAAGCAATCTAGGAACAGGAAATGTGAAATAAGCTCAGATTTTAAATGTCCTCAATAATTTTATTTTTAATTTTTTAAAAAAATTTTAATTTGGGTACTGAGGATTAAATCCAGGGGTGCTTAACCACTGAGCCACATTCCCAGCCCGTTTTTATTTTCAGTTTTGAGATAGGGTTTTGCTAAGTTGCTTAGGGGCCTGCTAAGTGGATGAGGCTGGTCTTGAACTTGTGATCCTCCTGCCTCAGCCTCCTGAGTCACTGGGATTCTAGGTGTGTGCCCCCCGGCCCAGCCTCCTCCATGATTTCAAATGGTGCTCCAAAAGGCCAATTGGAGGAGATTTCTTTTAAAAAGACAAACCAGGGTCAGTCTTTGAAGCTCTGTGGAAGAGGACTTGCCTAGGATGTGGGAGGCCCTGGTTTCATAGGCCAATACCACAAAAAATAGATAACTCCATGAAATAAAAAAACAAGAGGCAAACTGCAACGCTCACACTTGCTTATGTTTTTTGAGCTGAATTAAAAAGAATCCGTTTGGAGACCCTCACTCCTGCAACAGTCATTTACAGAAAATGTCTCTACCTTCCTCTTCCAAGTTATTGAGATCTTAAGAGCTCACACTTTAGATTTGAGTGCAGAGCTTGACCTGTACCCAGAATATTAAACGCCGCAACATTGTTCAAGCAAACAATGAGTAGGAAACATTGGGAAAAAATAGCAATAGATTGGTAAAAAGTAATACAAATGAAAAGAATATAACAGTTGTTATAAAAAGTAAAAAGCAATACAAATGAAAAGAGTATAACAGTTGTATGTAAATAGTTTTTATATAGCGTTTACATTGTATTAGGTGTTACGAGTTTCTTAGAGATGATATAAAGTATACAGAAGAAGGTGCATCATTTAAGTGTAAATATAATAATTCTACATCAAGGACATGAATATCCACAGGGAATTTGGAACCGATCTCCTGCAGACACCAGGGTACAACTGTACATGGAAATTCTATCCTGACTGCCCAATGAATCTACTTCTGGACTCCATCCCTTCCTTCCACGAACCAATAGCATCAGGTTCCTTGAAACAGTATTTTTAAATTTGGGAGTTTACTTCCAATATGCCTCAAACATGAGACGCGTTCAAAGACGTCTAACTCGCCGTGCACAGCGTCAGTGAAGGGAACTAGAATTTTCCATTGGTTGCAAACGCCTACGTGCGTGAAAGGCTCATGACCAGGCGCCCTGGGTTGCTCGACATTGCAGCTCTGAGAGCCAGAGTGCATGTTGGGGTACCCGAGGACAACAGCCGTCCTGGGAGCCAAAGGTCACAGCTTCAGCGAGAGGGGACATACGTTTGGAAGGGCACTATATACAACCCATAACCATTTGGGGACCCCTGCTAGGCACTTCTGCTTAAAATGGTAGCATGAAGTCCCCTTTCTCTCTGAGCTCATTTTTCCTATTTATGCTGTAAAAACACCAAGTCCGGAGCCGGAAGGCCGACACCAAGTGCCTGTTCTGTGATCACTCAGCAAAAATGAGCTGATGCCCACAGGAGCCCAAAACCACAACGACATCAGCCGAGACAAGTATTTGGTTAAAGATGATACGCGATCCCCCAAATTCAGTGTTGAGTAGACTTTCTCACAGAGCACTCCTGCTTACAACCCAACTACCCTGTCCAAGCTGCTAAACACAAGTCACAAGGACATCGGTTTTAAAACCCATGTCACCTCCTTGCTTTTGGATGTGGTCTGTTATTGCACGACGGTTATAGCATGCGTTGAAATGTCAAATTCGACACCACTGTGCACCCCGATGTTGGCTGATGAATACACACAGAATTCCTGGCCTGGATGTTTTAAATGATTGATTTACAGATTTGAGAAAAATGATAGTTGGAATAATCCAAGGTTAGAAATAAATATGGAGAATATCAGCGTAACAGTATTTCTGGATTCAGAGTCAGAATGTGAATTAAAAAATGCAGTTATAAAATACGAAAAGCAAACATGACAAAACGAAGCTCAGAGAACACATGTCGTCTATAATGGGATCAGAATGAACACATCTTGGAATAACCACAATAAAAGGTCTTATTGTCTCTTTACAATAATAGATCAGGAGACGGGATTGACAGGAAAATTTAAAATCTGAATAAAGGAATATACCACCGTGCTTACAGGTTGTAAGATTCCGTATTTTTATTATTTAATTCTTTTTCTTTTGTGGTTCTGGAGTTTGAAGCCAGGACCCTTTGCATGCTAGGAAAACACTCTACCAACTGAGCTATGTCCCAGCCCTCAGTTGTATACCTATCTATTTGATACTAGGGACTGAACCCAGGAGTACTTAAACACTCAACCAAAACATTAGCCTGCTTTGTTTTGTTTTGTCATTTTTATTTCGAGACAGGGTCACGCTAAGTTGCGTAGGGCCTCCTTAAGTTGCCAAGACTAGCCTCCAACTTGTGATCCTCCCGCCTCTGCCTCCCAAACCACTTGGATTATCGGCATGAACGACCATGCTGGGCAGTATTTTTAAACAGGATGTGAATTCTCCCATCATGGATACATAGATGAATTGCGACATTAATAAAAAGCACAAAAGGTTTCTGTAGAAACTGAAGGATTAATTCAAGTAGTTATGGTAAAATGCAAAGGGCTAAGGGTTGTCGAGGCAATTTGTAAAAACAAGTAAAAAACTTGGGGATGTCTCATGAAACTAATTAATAAGCCTACAGTGATTAAGACAGTGAGCTATTGTCTCAAAATTGAAAAATTATGTCAAAGGACAATGAAAATTCCCCAAAGTAATATCTGCATATGTATGCTTGATTGGGTACAGACCTAGTACTTTGGAAAAAGACTCGTTTTCATGTCTTTATTTATTTGGCACCAGAGATTGAATCCAAAGGGCACTTGATCACTGAGCCACATCCCCAGCCCTGTTTTATTTTTTATTTTGAGACAGACTCTCCCTAAGTTGCTCAGGGCCTTGCTAAGTCGTTGAGGCTAGCTTTGAACTTGGGATCCTCCTGCCTCAGCCTCCTGAGCTGCTGGGATTACAGGTGTGCACCACCACA
Organism: Urocitellus parryii; assembly: GCF_045843805.1. Classification (NCBI taxonomy): domain Eukaryota; kingdom Metazoa; phylum Chordata; class Mammalia; order Rodentia; family Sciuridae; genus Urocitellus; species Urocitellus parryii. The sequence goes on from NC_135548.1 coordinate 2,390,935, forward strand.
CTGGAAAGTTTTAGCATTATTAAGAAAATATAATTGATATTAATATTATTCTATAATTTTATTCAACAGTTGGTCAATGCAATAGTTCAAATAAAATTTAATGTTATATTTTTATAAATGAATTTTAATATGGATATGTGATTTTGCTATATAATCATTTAATAAATGTTTAATGAATTATAAATTCAATTAACTTATGCTAGGAATGAAGTACATTAATTATAAGGGCTATGTTGCTTTGTTTATAGAATAGTTCTCAGCAGTTTGAAAGAAAATTCTGGAGCAAAAAATTACTCTGACACCAATATTCCTTATGAACCATCAAAGCCCTGAATAAAGATAATTTCAGAAGAATGAGAATTTGTAAAACTGAACAGTTAAAAACCACCTGTTTTGCTTGTGTTTTTAAGACGCATAGAAGCATTTACATTTTGCATGTCATGTATTCTAAAGTGCTCTTGCCACAATTAATATCCTCAGGGTAAAGGAAACGAAAGGAATTTATACCAAAGATAAATGCTCAGAGAAGAAGAATCTATCCCAAGGAGAAGTGTTCATGATAGCACTGGTTATGAAATGGAAATTATACAGGAACCTCCACGTCTTGCTGTACTGGAAGAGTGAGGTGGTAGGTACATCAGGACAAGCCATAGGATGCAGCCACTTGAAAATGTTAGGAGAACTGGGTGGTGATAGCACATACCCATGCAATGCTGTGTGCCAATCATTGTGTATGTTGTATGCACACATATCCAAACATCCACGGGAAACACCTGATTGAAACGCAGCTTCTGAAAGAACACCAATCCACATGCAATTCCAATAACTGATATTGAGGCAATACTTTCCAAATTATATAACATGGTTCTTTTTTTTAACAAAAGTTAATTTAGCTGGGCACAGTGTGGCACACCTGTAACCCCGGCATCTCGGGAGGCTGAGGCAGGAGGATCGTGAGTTCAAGGCCAGCCTCAGCAAAAATGAGATACTAAAGCAACTCAGGGAGACTCTGTCTCTAAATAAAATACAAATGGAGCTGGGGAGGTGGCTCAGTGGTCAAGGGCCCCTGAGTTCAATCCCTATTATAAAAAAAAATCCTATATGTATTTATATCACTGTGCAATTTAACACAAGTAATAATGAAGCAAAAGCTCTGGGCCTACCTTCTGTCTTTTTCCAGTAGACCTTGACTTGCAGCTGGTTGTCTTGGTAGAAAGAAGCTCCGATTTCCAGGGGGCGCGGGGGCCGTCTTCTTTGGAAGGGGGGCTGTGTTTGGATCCCAGCTTGGCTAGGTTTCCCAACCTGCTCTTCTACGAGAAAAAAAAAAAATAGCACTTTAACTGACTTATTGAGAACCATCTGATATTAACTCCGGGGTATTTCCCGCGATCCTGTCCCTCTTTCCAGGGCCTGTTGGTCGCTGTGGAAGGTGATGAACGCATGTTCTTTTATGTTTGAGAGAATGACCCCCAATGGCTTCCCAATGCTCTGGAATGCCTACAGGTGTGTTACACAGAATTCCCAGACCTTAAATTGGTAGTCCATCTATGTTTGCACTTCAGAAACAGGAACAGGTAACATTTCTCATTGTAGATAAGCATTAAAAGAAGAAGAAGAATGTGTGTTCTTGTTCATTACTACTTTTGAAACATGGACTTTTTTTTTTCCTATTCTGTATTTAAAAATGTTCTCAAGACATACTCAGAGAGTGAGAAAAGCAAAAGTCACCCTTACTTTTATATATGAGCTTGAAAAACTCCATATTCAACAAGAGCTCAGGATATGCTATGATGAATAATATAATTTAATATGCTCTAATATAATTTCAGAATATTTCTTTGAAATAAACCATTCAAACTTTGACTCTTTTTTTTTTTGTACCAGGGATAGATCCCAGGGGTTCTTAACCACCGAGCCACATCCCCAGCCCTTTTTAATTATATATTTTGAGACAGTCTCGCTGAGTTGCTTTGAGGCTCCCTAAGTTGCTGAGACTGACTTTGAACTTGAGATCCTCCTGCCTCAGCCTCCCGAGCTGCTGGGATTCCCCACATGAGGCTACACCTTTACTTGTGTGAATTTCATGAAAAAGCAGCACAAATGGTACGGGGCATAGTGACACGGATGACGGATGTGGGTAGGCCTGTGCATATGCATTTTCTCAAGCCAAAGTCGGGTCCTAATCCGATCAGACTGGGGGTCCTATAGGAAGAGGAGTTTCGGATGCAGATGTGCACAGAGTTAAGACCCAGGGAGGACAGGCAGGGGACTCCTGTATGCTAATGGAAAGACTGGAGGAAGGCTCAGAAGGATCGGCATCGCTGGCACCTTGGTGTTGAACTCAACTTGCAGAACTATGAGAAAATACATTTCTGTTGTTGAAGCCCCTCACTGTGGAGGAGGTGGGGTACAGTAGCCCCAGGAAACCAAGACAGTAGAAATGGAAATATCCCTTCCAGGGATGCTGGCTACAGGGATGTGGAAGATTGGCTACTTCTTACTCCTTGTCCTATGAACATGGCAGAGGATTTGAAGGTACCAAGATGCGCAGAGAGTCGGATCAACATAACCTGAATGGAAAATGTACAGTGACGGATTAAAGACACTCAAGTAACTAACAGGGTGCTGAATCCTCTCTCTTTCCACCCACCTTTGACACAGCCCTCGATACAGTAACTCTTGTCAAGTTGGATCACAGTGAGACCGAACTCAGGATCTCCTGATATCTGGAGATATTTCCCTATTTGGAAACCAACAACTGGTACATATTTAGCTGCCCTCTTTGCAGGTCCTGCTGGGGAGGTGGCCTGGTCAGGGCACCAGGACCCCAGTGGGTGGTGGAGGGCCAGCCTGGGATTCCCTAAGAGGGTTAGAGGGGCAGCAGGAGTGGGCCTGCAGAGGGGTGGGCTCTTGTGCAGATGCAGCAGCACTGTCAGCCGGGGTGTGGGCAGAGGGGCCATGAGGATTGGATGGTGCCCACTCCATAGCAGAGCTATGCATCTGGAGTGATGTTGGCCTGGCACCTCAAGCCAGGTACAGAAAGGATAGAATCAGAGGGAAGAGGTGTCTGTGAGGGCGGAGACTGGCACAGCTGCCCCTGGCTGGATGCTCCCCGGACAAAGACCTTCTCAGGACTCTCTCCAGTTGCCACCAGAAGAGCAGGAGCTAGGGTTCCAGAGAGAGGATGGCACGCCAGTGGGCCATGGGAGGCCGAGCCATGCTGGGTGGGGGGTCTGAAGAAGTCAGGGTGCATCACCCATGTAAGAGGTACCTGCAAGACAGAGGTCCCCAGAGGGGTCCCCAGAGGCTCCCAAAGAGCACTTCGAATATGGATGCCCACCAGGACCGAGGGCCACCAACAGCTAGAGGGAGCCCCAGAGGGCCCTGGCCAGGGGAAGACACTTGGCCTTGGTGTCTGTCCCACCTCTCCTGCCCCCACTTGTCCATGAGCCAGATGAAGCTGGGGGAGGGGAGTGTGTGCGGGGGGAGGACAGCCTGGAGGGGGAAGGGCTGCCCCCACACTCAGGGCCCTGGTTGGGCCAGACCTGCTGGGAGGAGAGCAGCTGCAGGGCAGAGGCAGAGGGCAGTTGGCCTCAGGAGCTGGAAGGTGCAGGAAGGCACCCTCAGCTCCAGAGGCTGGAGGCAGGAGGCCAGCAGAGCAGTCAAGGGCAGTGGGGGGGACCATGTCCTCCTTCCTTCCCTGTGACCTGGAGGTCGGAGCTCAGGAATGAAGGGCCCTGCCCTGAAGGCCTGCTGTGTGCTGTGTGTGGGACACAGGACGGGCACCCCAGGCTCCGCACCCCACGGCCCGAGGGCCACGTCCAGCCTGGACCACTCACACGGTGACCCTGACACTGACACACTTAAGTGTCTGACAGAGACAGAGAAGGGGTCTGTGGTACCTGAAAATTACCCAGATTTCCAAATTCAGTCTTCATTCATAAATTTTCTTGAAATAGAGCCTCAAGGTTTGGGGTAACCTCTGTGCATGGCAACTTTGCTGCTACAGATGAAGAGCCGGGCTGCCTGGCAGTTTAACCACCTAGTATTGGCTCCACCCAGAAATGTGTGTGTGTGTGTGTGTGTGTGTGTGTGTGTGTGTGCATGTGCCCAGGGATGGGGTAGAGTGGGTGTTGGAGGTTGGACCTACATCCAAGACTGGAGAGAGCTGTAGCATTTACAGGAGAGACCAGAGAGAAATAATGGACCCCAAGATTCAGGACAATCCTATCCTACAGGGGACAGCCCATCCCAAGTGCCCAGAGTGTCTCAGTTGATACAATCAGAGGCCAAAGCCCTTCTTCTCTGTCATTGACACACAGTGCCCTGTCCATCCCAGACATGAATGATGCAAACTTTCAAGCTACAAGGTTAACTTTTTAAAAAAAATTTTTCGGTTTCCCTGAGAAACTCTAGAAAGCCCACGATTTTTCTCTCAGAGCTTGCCATCCCTCCAGCCCCACCCCAAAGTGTGTTTGTGCATTTCCTGGTCTCTCTTCTGTCTCCACCCTGGATACCACGCTCCATGGGAAGAGGGACGGCTTGGGTTAGAGCTGGGTCCCCTGCCTCTCAACAGGAAGACCATGAGGCTCAAGTTCCAATACTGTGTGGAGACTTTGCATACAAAGATCAGCCCAGGCAAAGTGTCCAAAGGCCCTGGGCCTGGTTTTTGCCCTTCTTTATCACGTCAGATACATAATTTCATACTTTCTGTATCATTTACATAATGGAATAATATTAGCTATGTTACAGAATATAGAATATATTATGTTATCATTAGTAATGTGCCCATTACTATTTTAAAATAGTTTAACCAACTTCATTGATAAAAGGTAAGTTCATATTTAATTGACAACATCTAAGCTATGTAAATGTAGAGATAAACCCATCAGTATGTTACAGAGGACATCCTGAGAACATTGACGGATAGTTATGTAACATAATTTGTACAAATGACAATGTGCTACACAAATTATTATACTTCTAATCTTTCTTACTTGAAAGCACATGATTAAAATTTACCCTTTTCTTCTTGTACATTAGCTAGATGGGTGGCTTCCACCGAGAGCCAAGTGAGCCATTGGAAATTGGCTGGAGACACTGTGGATTGGCTCAGCTGCCCCTCAGAGACCAGGGCTGCTGGTCCCCCCTCCCATGCACAGGACAGCACCAACCACCAGAAGGTCAGGCCCCACCCTCTACAGTGTCCAGTTGGAGAACCTCCAGGGGAGAGTCTTGGGAAGAAAGAACAGGACAATCTCTAGGAGAACAAACCTTCACTCTTCTTATTACTACTCCATGAAACAAGAAGCAACACTTTACTAAGAAATGGGCACGTGGGGCGGAGGCCGCCTCCCTGGTCAGTCTCTTCCCAGGGAGAAGCGGGAGTGGGCGGCCAGGGGTGAGGGGACAACAGTCTCCTAGAGTGGGGGCTCCTCAGGTGACACAGAGGAAGGCTGAGGGTGGCAGACCTGTGAGTCCAAGCAGTGGCCAGTCTGCGGGTGGCCAAAGCCTCCCCGTGGGGTAGAGGGAGTCAGTAGGAGACGATGGTGACTGTAGGTCTGTATCTGAACAGAAGGCGGCCGTCGGGCCCTCTGGGGGCCGTCAGGGGCACCATCGGGCTGGGTGGTCTTCGGGGCTCAGGGGGGCGGCTCTTCTGCTGAGGCTGCTGAGCAGGGCGGCCAGGCCCGAGGCCCCTGGACTGGGGGGCACCTGCGCCCGGGTCTCCAGCTGCAAGACAGTGTCCTTGGCCGGTGCAGTGCCTGCACCAGGGGACACAGCGGGCACGGCCAGCCAAGGGGTCGCTGGAGGGCAGGCCCTGCCTGGGTCTCCTGGGCACTGGGCGCAAGATTCTGGTGAGAGGTTCCGGCTGGGGCGCGAAGGGCCGCACCCCTCCCTTGCTGATCACAGGCACGAAAGCAGATGGTCGGGGCTCCGGGGTCTTCGGGGGCTCTGGAACCTGTAGCTTAGGATCCTCGGGCTTGGGGACTTGGGGCTTGGCGACCTGGGGCTTGGCGACCGGGGGCTTGGGGACCTCAGGCTCTGGCTTCTCAAACCAGAGAGGACCGTCCACCTTCTTTCTGCCCTTGGGGCACTGGCTGAGGGCCTGGAGCACGGTGGTCGTGGCGCACGGGTCTGGCATAGGCGCCACGGGTGGGCACTCGTAGCGGGTCCCTGGGCGCTGGGGAGGGTCCATGAGGACTGTGACCGGGCTGCGGATCCCACGGCGCCTCTGGGCACCCGGAGGCCCTCGCTTGGTGTGGCCGGGGCCAGGAGCGCTCAGCTGCGCCTTCAAGAGCGGCCAGAGAGGGGGCTTGGGCGCCCCGGGCTGGGCATCCGGGGGGTCCGCTGGCCTGGGGCCTTCAGTTGGCTCGGTCTTTGGCACGATGCGGGGCAGAGTTCGGGAGAGGACGAAGAACCCCGGGAAGATGAGGGCAGGATGGAAGAGCCCTGGGTCCGGGGGACGGCGCACGGACCTGGGGCGGGCAGAACCGGGCTGCTGCGCGCGGCAGGACGGCAGCGCGGCCCAGGCGGTGTGCAGGCACCTGTGCAGGCACCTGGCCAGGGAGCCGCCCATGAGCGCGGGGCTGCGGGGGCTGCCTCCGGGTGAGTCGCTTCGAGATGAGAAGCCACAGTACACTGTTCAAGTGGTGCTTGGTGTCCAGGCAAGCCAAGCGGGTGGGACCCCGGTTGCTATGTCCCCCAACCTTGAGGACACTAGGACGTCACAGCAGGAGGCAACAGCCCAGGCCCCACCCTCTCTGGAGGGCAGCCGGAGCGCAGTCCTGTCTCCTGGCTCTGCGGCTCCTGCACACGCGCTCTGGGTGGGAGGGCCTTGACCTGCTTCTCCTTTCACCGGAGAAGAATTTCTGCCGTCAGCCATGGGATTAGGATTCCCCGGAGGAACCGAACCCACAGGAGGCACAATGATAAAAAGCGGGACTTATGAGGTGGGCTCCTGCGACCAGACGCTGGAGAGTCCACCGCGGGGCCGTCTGCAGGCTGGAGAGCTGGGAGAACCAGGAGGCGCACCATCCAGGAGGCTGGGCCCCCGAACAAGAGGGTCCACCATCTTCCCTGGTCCAAGACCCAAGGCTTCTGGAAACTCCCTGCAGAATCACGGGCACAGTCCACTTGGGAAGAGGGGAGAAGCCAGAGTCCACAACCTGAGTCGGTCGCAGGACCCATCAAGAGCCCCTTGGAGAAGAAGGGAGCTCTCCTGGGGCCTCCCTGTGCCATGCAAACAGTCATCCTATTGATCTGAGCGCCCCCCCCTAAGGGAGGGTCTCCTCTCCCATTGGCTCAGCCAGAAGCCAATCACTCCTAGACACACCCTCCTGGACACACCCAGAATCTTGTTAATCCTCACCTCTTAAACCAATCCAGCTGGCAATTCCACTTAACCATTTCAGCTATTGGAGAGGGGCGCTGGCCGCACTGTCAACATGGACATAGCTGGGCGTGGTGGAGCCCGCCTGCAGGGGCACCAGCTCAGGAGTCTGAGGCAGGAGGATAGCAAGTTTGAGGCCAGCCTCAGCAACTAGTGAGGCGCTAAGCAGTTTAGCAAGACCATGTCTGTAGATTTAGGGGGAAAAGGGTTGGGTATGTGGCTTAGTAGTTAAGTGCCTGCCCCTGTGTTCAACCCCTAGAAACCTCTCCCCCAAACTGACCATAATACACTGGGATACGCTCTTAGGGAAAAATAAACAACTAATCTTATCAGGGAAGATGGTTATGTTGCATTCTCCTGAGATGGTTGTTAATATCACTTTTTGCAATTTAGCTTTTATGGAAATGGCTAAGATCACCCAGGATGATCTATTTATGCGGGCAGTGTTGATTTTACATGGACTTTCCCGTACTGGTCAGCTCCACGTGTTCTTATATGACGGTTTCCTTCATTTCCATTGTTAACCTTGGAGTAGAGTGAGGCGCATTTCCCACTGATGGTTGGAAATATTTAACTTCAAAAACAATTGTCAACGGGTTGTCGGGGAATCCATTGTAGTGTTTGGAAGTCTGTTGAAGGTGGTGTGTAGCAATCATTTTTGGAGAAAATTTCCTTTTCAAAGCACACCTATGAGAAAGCAATTGGGAAGTCCCAAATGCTAAAATGGAAGGGGATGGGGACAAAATACAGAAACTAAGGAGGCAACAAGAGTGCGGCACCCGTTCACCCAGGTTTAAAATGAGGACTGAGTGGAGAAGACAGTACTAGACTCACTGAGGAAGTGTGCAAAGCTTTGAGGTCACACAGGGCCAAGTGTCTGGCACTTAGGGTGGGGTCAGCCGGTGGGTGGAAGGGAAGGAGATACCTGTCTTCACCCCATGGGAGGTCATTTTTTGGCCAATTCCTTATTTAAGAAAGGATCCCCAGCTCTGTGATGTGAAGAGAGGTTTCTAGAAGAGCCAGATGGGATAGGAAAGCAAGTGTGACTGCATTCCAGGAAAACCTTAGGTTCCAAACAGGTTTAGGGTGGGTGTGGCCCCTGGGCCCTGGTTTGCACATCTCTGAGAAAGAGCTGTTAGCATACACTACAGATGAGGAAAAGGAGCACTTGAACAAATATTAAAAATCACATCCAGTTGGACAAACTTCCAAGCAAACAGTAATGGAGATTGAATCCCAGAGCTGTCTGGGGCTAAAATATGTCCTCCCAGCCAGGGACTGAGTCTGTTAGCTACTAAGTGGGACAGGCACGTTTACAGGCCAATTCCTAACACATCTTCAATATGGTGTTGGTTTTATTCTAGCTCAAACTGTTTGGAGAAACAAAGAACCAGCCGTGCCATCTAAGATCCCGGGACCACTCTTTATTTATTTATTGTTTTCTTTTAGGTTCCAAGATAATGCTTGGATCCTTTCCTATTGAACTGAGGTTTTCTAGAAAGGTTCACACCTGCCGTCTCTGTGACCTGAACTGAGCATGCCCAGAGGGCTCAAGTCTGCCCCCTTGAAATGTCTGTGTTCCCCGTCTGAACCTTTCACAGTGACTTTGAGCTGAGCATGCACAGACATGAGACCACCAACTTCTTTTTGCCCCTCAGCAGGGGACGGTAGGGTGCATTAGGGAGACTTGGGGCTGTCGAAGACACTTGGCTTGGCCTGTCTGTTGTTTCCTAGGAGTGACCTGCCCACTAAGTGACCTATATCCGGGATCTGCTTCAAGGAGATGTGACACTGGACATGAATGAGTCAGACCCGTATTTATAATGTTAGTTGACGGAGTTGGAATGAGCCCGTGTGGCCAATGAGCTTCAGTGCAGGGCAGAGGAACAAGCAGGAGAGAGAAAATTCACAGGTCCCCAGGCCTAACCCATGTCATTGTCACCACCCCCAGGAGTGACAGAATTCTCCCAGGGACACCCCAATTCTTTACTAAATAACAACTTCAGGAGTCAAGACGCTCACAGCCACTCACATTTCTAAAATGTGTGCGTGCGATTCTCCAGCAGATGGCCAACAGGATAGTAAGGAGACTACGTCAAGATTGAATCACTGTTGATTTTCTGGACGAAATGGAGAGCAGAAATGTATCCACAAGAAGGGTCACTCAAGTGTGCTAAGGCCAAAGCACAGGCCGACACTGTGCCTGCTGAGGTGTTGGGGCGTGTCTCTGAGTGTATAAGAACGCCTCTTCCACTTTGGTGTGAAGTCTTGCTTTCTACTCCAGAGTAGTCATAAATACTAAAAAAAATCAAAGTTTCATGCTATTTTTTTCAAATGTCCAATTTGGAACTAATTTGTTTTTGTTTTTATTTGGTACTGAATTCAGGGGCGCTCCACCACTGAGCCACATCCCCAGCGCTATTTTGTATTCTGTTTAGAGCCAGGGTCTCCCTGAGTTGCTTTTGGGCCTCAGTTTGGCTGAGGCTGGCTTTGAACTCATGATCCTCCGGCCTCAGCCTCCTGAGCTGAAGGGATTACGGGCGTGCCCTCACCATGAGGCTAATCTGATTTTATAGATTAAGAGAATTAGAGATCATAGATTGAATTATAGATTCATTTATATTTTGGAGAGTTAGAAGAATATTCCAGTTGCTCAAGGTAACCATAAAATATTTAGAGTCTGTCAACCTTAAAACTATTCCCCCTACGGCTAAGAAAGCAAGCTACATTTCTGTTAAAGAAGATGCAACGCCCTATAGCCTTAGGGGGAACCTTTGTGGCGTGAACATTCATCCTGGGTCTGCATAAAACGTTGACCACTAAACCCCTAGTGGTCTGCAGTAGCCATCAGGGGCCCTCTGAATTGAGCACTGTGGATTTCACTGCACCAAGGGCCACCAACAGCTAGAGAGCGCCCCAGAGGGCCCTGGCCAGGGGAAGACACTTGGCCTTGCTTGTCTGTCTGTCCCACCTCTCCTGCCCCCACTTGTCAATGACCAGATGAAGCTGGGGGAGGGGAGTGTGTGCAGGGGGAGGGCAGCCTGGAGGGGGAGGGGCTGCCCCCACACTCAGGGCCCTGGTTGGGCCAGACCTGCTGGGAGGAGAGCAGCTGTGGGGGAGAGGCAGAGGGCAGCTGGCCTCAGGAGCTGGAAGGTGCAGGAAGGCAGCCCTCAGCTCCAGAGGCTGGAGGCAGGAGGCCCCGCAGAGCAGCCAAGGGCAGTGGGGAGGACCATGTCCTCCTTCCTTCCCTGTGACCTGGAGGTCAGAGCTCAGGAATGAAGGTCCCTGCCCTGAAGGCCTGCTGTGTGCTGTGTGTGGGACACAGGACGGGCACCCCAGGCTCCGCACCCCACGGCCTGAGGGCCACGTCCAGCCTGGACCACTCACACGGTGACCCTGACGCTGACACACTTTAAGTCTCTTTTAGCTCTTCAGGTATATCTGACTTCATGTTTTATTTAAAAATAAGCACCGATGAATTTTGTTTATTTTAATTGGGGGGGGGGGGTATCAGGGATTGAACCCAGGAGCACCTACCACTGAGCCACATCCCCAGCACATTTTATTTTATTTGGACCCGGGTCTTGCTGTGTTGCTGAGGGCCTTTCTAATATTCTGGGGCTGGCTTTGGACTTGAGATCCTCCTGCTTCAGCCTCCTGAGCTGCTGGGAACCTCTCAACGTAACCATTGAATGACAGGTAACATTTGTCCAACACTCTGATGCATAAAGGAGAGGTCCAGGAGTGTGGTGTATTCTCAGGTTGCATGGAATTCCCAGGGTGCGGATCTCTAGCTGTAGAAACCAGCATAAGCTATGTATCTGCAGGGCCCAGGGCAAAATTACGATGGAAGGCCCCTTCTTCAAAAACGGATCAACATTTCAAGAGTGCAACAGCAGGTTTTTCAACCAAGGCTGAGTCCCTTGGAGGTCAGAGGCTTCTGTGAGTGCACAGGGTGTGTGCCCAGGACGTCAGCCTGGGCAGGAGATGGACTAAGCCTGAAAGGAATTCGATGATGTTTTTGAAGCATCACCAAACTCTACACCTGATACAAAAGTTCAAATGCTCTTTTTAGTAGTCGCTCTTCTTAACCCCAGTGGCTGATTTAGGTCTTAGGGAGTCCTGGTGAGTGAAGGAATGTTGCTTCATCTCCTAAACCACAGACCTGTGGATGGGGTGCAGCGAACACAGGAAAACAGGCCCCTGCTCCACCCTGTCTTCCTCCTCTCGCACGCAGCCTCGTGCTGTGGAGGGAGGCTCCCAGGGTGGACGCACCTGCAGGGGACATAGGCGTGGCTCCCCCTTGCCCAGGTTTAACATTTCAGTCTCATTACTTAGATCATCCTTAAACATCTGTGCGTCCACATCTTGGATCTGAGTACATCTAGTTATTGTCCAAGCACCTTTCTTGTAATTAATTAATCCATTTATTTATTTTGTAGATCTCTCAAAAGTGACCCTTTATTCAGCTTGGGAGATATTGGCCCTCTTTAATATGCTCTATATTTATTTTGAAAAAATAACACTCACTCAGTGCAATGTGTAGAGGGTGCCACCGGACGCCAAGGCCTCTCCCTCCTCTGCCGTCAGCCCCCGCTCTCTGTTGCCAGTGTCCCCCACCCCAGTGTCCCTCCTCCATCCTTCTGTCCAACCAACATTTCCCTGGTGCCCGCTCTGTACAGAGGAAGACACAGAGGTTCAGAGAGGACTGAAGCCCACCTCCCCCACCTGACAGCCCCGACTGTGGGTCAGGTCCCAGCATTCTCCTCTGTGAGGGGGGATAGTGACCCTTGCCTCGTGAATGACTGAGAGGAGACAGGTGAGGTGGCTGGCAGAGACCCAGGTCCTGCGGCTTCCGCTGTGAACAAGCCCAGTGGGGCCTGTCCTCAGGAACTCTGCCCCGCGGCCCTCAGGACTCGCACCTCGGGTCCCCCTTGGCACTGCTCCACTTTGCACTGGGCTACTTCTCCTGCCGCTGACCTAGAACCCTCCCTGTCACCTCCTCCCGCCACAAGGAGGCCCACACACAGGCCAGGTCCTTCCTGCAGCTGCCAGCTGGAGCCTGGGAATGGCCCGGCCTCCGCGTGCCTGCGGGACTTTTCAGCCCAATTCTCCAGGTTCACATTCACCAGGATCCTCTCGTCAGCTGCAGCAGCAACAGCTGGTGCTGGCCTCAGGGTTCCGGACGGTTGGCCTTCAGCCAGGGGAGGGGACGTGGGGACCAACCACCAACCCTCCCACCAATTCAGGTGTCATTGCTTGGTTCTCCGTGGAGAAAGTCACTGAACGATTTCAAAACACTGATGACCTCTTCCCCACCTCCGCCCGCCGAGAAGACCAAGTTCTCAGTCTGCAAGTACCTCCATGCCAATGTGCTGATATATTTGGCAAACTGTTCTTACTGCACTACCCAGCACAGTACCCAGCACACTACCCAGCACACTACCCAGCACAGCATCCAGCACACTTCCCAGCACACTACCCAGCACAGTATCCAGCACAGTATCCAGCACACTACCCAGCACACTACCCAGGACACTATCTAGCACACTACCCAGCACAGTACCCAGCACACTACCTAGCACACTACCCAGCACACTACCCAGAACACTAACCAGCACACTACCCAGCACAGCATCCAGCACACTACCCAGCACAGCATCCAGCACACTACCCAGAACACTAACCAGCACACTACCCAGCACAGCATCCAGCACACTACCCAGCACACTACCCAGCACAGTACCCAGTATAGTACCCAGCACACTACCCAGCACACTACCCAGTACACTACCCAGCACACTACCCAGCACAGCATCCAGCACACTACCCAGCACACTACCCAGCACAGTACCCAGTATAGTACCCAGCACACTACCCAGCACACTACCCAGTACACTACCCAGCACACTACCCAGCACAGCATCCAGCACACTACCCAGCACACTACCCAGCATAGTATCCAGCACACTTCCCAGCACACTACCCAGCACACTACCTAGCACACTACCCAGCACAGTACCCAGCACACTACCCCGCACACTACCCAGCACAGCATCCAGCACAGTACCCAGCACAGTACCCAGTACACTACCCAGCACACTACCTAGCACACTACCAGCACACTACCCAGGACACTACCCAGCACACTACCCAGCACAGTATCCAGCACAGTACCCAGTACATTACCCAGCACACTACCTAGCACACTACCCAGCACACTACCCAGCACACTACCCAGCACACTACCTAGCACACTACCCAGCACACTACCCAGCACACTACCCAGCACACTACCTAGCACAGTACCCAGCACACTACCTAGCACAATACCCAGTATAGTACCCAGCACACTACCTAGCACAGTACCCAGCACACTACCCAGCACACTACCCAGGACACTACCTAGCACACTAGCCAGGATACTACCTAGCACACTACCCAGCACACTACCCAGCACAGTATCCAGCACACTTCCCAGCACACTACCCAGCATACTACCCAGCACAGCATCCAGCACACTACCCAGCACACTACCCAGCACACTACTCAGCACAGTACCCAGCACACTACCCAGCACAGTACCCAGCACACTACCCAGCACACTATGAGGCGCTTTCTGAGCTGCATAGGTTCTTTGAGGAGCCCAAGGCCATGTGCCTCTGAATGACTCGAAGCCCAGAGAAAAGACTCTTCCAGTCTTGCCTTTGGTTCCTCCTCTGATGAGGGAGCAGCCGTGTGTGGTGATAGAGCTGTCTTCAGATTGCCTGGTGCCCAGGGAGTGGGCAGCACCGTCCAGGACTTACCCCCTCCCTTCTCTCCAGATACAGGATCTGTGGGCTTTCACCAGGTCCCATGCACTGGACGAGTGGATCTTGGGAAGCAACTCCATCAAGAACCGGCAGTTTAGTGAGGACCCGGCTACCAAGTCCATGGCCTGGCACCCAGAGCTAAGGGTTTTCTCGTGGACCATGAGTCTCCTAAAGGGGAAGCTGTCCACCTTCACAGCTGGGTCCTGTGACCTGAGACACTGGCTGGTGAGCAGGGACAACCCAGTGCACAGCAGGAAGCACCCACTGGACACCTCACTGCACAAAGGATGCTTCTTCCCATGTGCGTGTTTGCTAGGATTGGAATCTGTCCCTCTGATTGATGGACACCATTCAGAGCCCACTCCAGGAACCTGGTTTATCTCTGGACCTCCTGCTGTAATTATTTGAGCCGAATTGTTTATTGCTTTACCAGTCACACATTCTAAACTGATATTCATGGCATATTTTGTATGTCAGAAGTCATATATGTCTTCAGATTTCAAGGTACCTTTGCATTGGTGACGTCATTTTCAATGACTCCAGTCAGAACTTGCCATTTACCCACGGCTTTGTCGAGTTATACCTGTAGTTCACTTTGCCCAGGCAACTTCTTCAATAACTGCTTAGTTCTTGCTCAAATATGCCCACATTTCTTCTTATGATATGTACATATTTAATTCGAAATAATTATAAGATTTCGTGTGTGTGGAGCTGGGGATGGAACCCAGGGCTTCATGCTTGCTAAGCCTGAGCTCTGCTACTGAGCTCCCACCTCAGCCCTCGAAATAAATTTTGATTTATTCTCTTTTGTTAGCAGGGCCGGAGAGCAAACCCTGGGCCTCACAATGTGCTCGCCAATGTTCTTACCACCTAGCCCCATCCCCATCCCCAAGGAATTTCAGATTTAAGAGAGAGAGAGAGAGAGAGAGAGAGAGAGAGAGAGAGAGAGAGAGATTGCAGAGACAGAAAGCTGCTATGTAACAAGGGTTCTCAGCCTAAGGCCATTCTGGGTCCTCACTGGGCTGCAGATGTTGGAAGGACATAGAAGTACTGTTGACTTCTTTGCTTGGTTGGGTGGGGGCTACTCTGAAAGACAGGTGCTGCTAGCACCTAGGGGGTAGAGGCCAGGGAGGCTGCTGGACCCCCTCACAGCACTGGGCAGGACCCCACAACATTAACCCTTACCTGACAGCTGAAACAGAAGTCCAGGGGAAAGAGCTTTGGGATTCACGGCCACAGGAGCAAGCATCACAACATCAGGGCAGGTTTTCAAAGAACTCACTATTTTGTAAACTCTAGAGCTACTCAAAGAGCAGAACTTCTAAGGTAAAAGAAGAAGAAAATAAAGTAGCGTCTTTACCTGGGCATGGTGTAGACTCTATGCAGCATTTGTGTGTGTGTGTGTGTGTGTGTGTATGTGTGTGTGTGTGTACGTGCGCGGGCATGGGGTAGAGTGGGTGCTGGGGCTTGGACCTACATCCACGACTGAAGAGAGCTGTAGCATTTACAGGAGAGACCAGAGAGAGAAAACGAAGCCAAGGTTCTGAACAGTCCCACCCCAAATGCCCAAAGTATCTCAGTTGATACAATCAGACTCCAAAGCCCTTCTCTTACGTCATTCACGTGCTATGCCCTTTCCATCCCAGACTTGAATGATGCAAACTTCCAAGCTACAAGTTGGGTTTTTTCAGTTTCCCCCTAGAAACTCTAGAAACCCCATATTTTTTGTCTAAGAGAACTGGCCATCCCTCCAGCCCCACCCAAAGTGTGTTGCTGTATCTACTTTGTTTCTCTTCTGTCTCCAGCAAGCTCCATGGAACAGGCACCACTTGGGTTGCAGCTGTATCCCCTGCCTCTCAACAGGAAGACCAGGAAGCTCAAGTTTCAGTCCCCGGTAGAGAGACTCTGAATAGAAAGCACAGCCCAGGCAGAGTGTCCAAAGGACCTGAGCCTGGTGTCTGTCCTTCTTTACCAAGTCAGAAACACACTTTCATACTTTTTGTGTAATTTATATAACGGAATAATATTAACTGTCTTAAGTAATACAAAATTATTCCATTATAATTATTAACGTGCCCATTAATATTTCAAAATGTTTCAACTAACTTTACTAATAAGTGACTGATCTGTTACATATTGAATGAACAGCCTGTAAGCTATGTAAACGTAGAGATGCACACATGAGTCAGAAACAAGGAGATCCTGAGAACATTGACTAATAGTTATGTAACCTACATCCTGCAACAGACATTGTGCTATACAAACTGAGCAGTTTGTATAGCACTTGATACTTTGAGTCTTTTTTATCTGAAAGCATGTTATAGATATTTCAACTTTTCTTTCCTTTTTTTGGGGGGGGGAACTTAGCTGTAGATTGGTGTCTTGAACTGGGGGCGATTTGGTTGTTTGGAAATTGGCTGGAGACACTGTGGATTGGCTCAGCTGCCCCTCGGAGACCAGGGCTGCTGCTCCCCCCTCCGATGCACAGGACAGCACCAACCACCAGAAGGTCAGGCCCCACCCTCTACAGTGTCCAGTTGGAGAACCTCCAGGGGAGAGTCTTGGGAAGAAAGAACAGGACAATCTCTAGGAGAACAAACCTTCATTATTCTTATTACTACTCTATGAAATGGGCACGTGGGGCGGAGGCCGCCTTCCTGGTCAGTCTCTTCCCAGGGAGAAGCGGGAGTGGGCGGCCAGGGGTGAGGGGACAACAGTCTCTTAGAGTGGGGGCTCCTCAGGTGACACAGAGGAAGGCCGAGGGTGGCAGACCTGTGAGTCCAAGCAGTGGCCAGTCTGCGGGTGGCCAAAGCCTCCCCGTGGGGTAGAGGGAGTCAGTAGGAGACGATGGTGACTGTAGGTCTGTATCTGAACAGAAGGCGGCCGTCGGGCCCTCTGGGGGCCGTCAGGGGCACCATGGGGCTGGGCGGCCTTGGGGGTTCAGGGGGGCCCCTCTGCTGAGGCTGCTGAGCAGGGCGGCCAGGCCCGAGGCCCCTGGACTGGGGGGCACTTGCTCCCGGGTCTCCAGCTGCAAGACGGTGTCCTTGGCCAGGGTGGTGCCTGCACCGGGGGACACAGCGGGCAGCAGCAGGCGAGGGACGTCTCTGGGGCCGGCCCTGCCTGGGTCTCCTGCGCCCTGGGCGCAGGGCTCGCGACAGAGGACCCGGCTGGGGCGCGAAGGGCCGCGTCCTTCCCTTGCTGATCACCGGGAGGAAAGCCGAGGGCCTGCGTTTCCGGGTCTTCCTGGGCTCCCGGGTCTTCGGGGGCTCCGGGCTCTTCGGGGGCTCCGGGCTCCGAGGGGGCTCTGAAACCTCAAGCTTAGGGACCTTGGGCTCGGGGGCCTCGGGCTCCGGCAGCTCAAACCAGAGGGGCCCATCAAACTTCCTCTTGCCCTTGGGGCACTGGCTCAGGGCCTGGAGCACCGTGGCCTTGGCGCACGGGTCTGGGCTGGGCGCCACGGGTGGGCACTTGTAGCGGCTCCCTGGGCGCTGGGGGGCTCTGATGAGGACTGTGACGGGGCTGTGGGCCCCGGGGCGCCTCCTGGGTGCTGGAGGCTTGGTGTGATCGGGGCGAGGAGAGCTGCGTCCCTGCTTCAGGAGCTCCCAGAGGGACGGCTGGGGCTCAGTGGGCTGCGCCGCCGCGGGGAGGTCGGCGGGCACGAGCGGGGGCAGGGTGCGGGAGAGGACGAAGAAGCCCGGGAAGACGAGCTCGGGATGGAAGAGGCCCGGGTCCCGGCGCCGCGGCCTGGGGCTGGCAGAACCGGGCTCCTGCGCGCAGCCGGGGGGCAGCGGCGCGGTCCAGGGGCTGCGCGGGTGACCTTTTAGGTACCTGGTCAGGGAGCCGCCCATGAGGGCGCTGCGGGGGGGGGCTGCTGCGGGATGGGAGGCGTCGAGATCAGAGACCAAAGGGACACTGTCCAAGTGGCGCTGGTGTCCAGCGGAGCCCGGTTGCTAGGACCCCAGAGGCCCCAGAACGCCTGGATGTCACAGTGAGCGGAACCCGCGGGGACCTGGGGCTCTCGGGAGGGCCAGGGAGGCCTCATCCCCTGTCCTTCCACTGCGGGTCCCAGCAGGGCCTCGCTCCTGCTTCTACTTCTTTAGAATTCACAGGAAATGTAAAAAGGGGACTTAGGAGGTGGGCTCCTGCCACCAGACGCTGGAGAGTCCACCGCAGCCGCCGGCTGCAGGCTGGACAGCTGGGAGGACCAGGAGCCGCACCATCCAGGAGGCTGGGCCCAGGACCAGAGGGATCCACCCTCTTCCCTGGTCCAAGACCCAAGGCTTCTGGAAACTCCCTGCAGAATCACTGGCAAAGTCCACTTGGGAAGAGGGGAGAAGCCAGAGTCCACAACCTGAGTGGGTCGCAGGACCCATCAAGAGCCCCTCCCTGTGCCATGCAAACAGTCATCCTGTTGATCTGAGCGCCCCCCTCCCCTTAGGGACGGTCTCCTCTCCCATTGGCTCGGCCAGAAGCCAATCACTCCTAGACACACCCTCCTGGGCACACCCAGAATCTTGTTAATCCTCACCTCTTAAACCAATCCAGCTGGCAATTCCACTTAACCATTTCAGCTATTGGAGAGGGGCGCTGGCCACACGGTCAACATGGACATAGCTGGGCGTGGTGGAGCCCGCCTGCAGGGGCACCAGCTCAGGAGTCTGAGGCAGGAGGATAGCAAGTTTGAGGCCAGCCTCAGCAACTAGTGAGGCGCTAAGCAGTTTAGCAAGACCATGTCTGTAGATTTCGGGGGAAAAGGGTTGGGTATGTGGCTTAGTAGTTAAGCGCCTGCCCCTGGGCTCAACCCTTAGAAACCTGTCCCCCAAACTGATCCTAGCACACTGGGATGCTCTTTTAGGGAAAAACAGTTCATTTTATCAGGAAAGATGGTGATGTTTCATCTCCTGAGATGGACGGATGTTAATGTCACTTTTTCAATTTAGTGTTGAAGGAAATGGCTAAGATGATCCAGGAGGATCTATTTCCCCTGGCGGTGTTGATTTTATATGGACTTTCCCATAGTGTTCAGCTCTACATGTTCATTATGATGGGCTTCCTCTCCCCACACCAGTGCCATGTCCTTTCCTTCATTTCTATTGGTCATCTTGGAGTAGAGTGAGGCGCTTTTCCCACTGATGGTTGGAAACTTTCAATTTAAAAAACAAATGGTCGATGGGTTGTTGGGGAATGGATTGCACTGCTTGTAAGTCTATTAAAGGCTGTGTGTGTATCCCTCTTTTTTGAAGAAAATTTCCTTTTCAAAGCACACCTATGAGAAAGCAACGGGGAAGTCCCAAATGCCCAAATGGAAATCTCTGGGGACAAAATACAGAAACTAAGGAGGCAACAAATTAGAGTGCGGCACCCGTTCACCCAGGTTTACAATGAGGACTGAGTGGAGAAGACAGTACTAGACTCACTGAGGAAGTGTCCAAAGCTTTGAGGTCACACAGGGCCAAGTGTCTGGCACTTAGGGTGGGGACAGCCGGTGGGTGGAAGGGAAGGAGAGACCTGTCTTCACCCCATGGGAGGTCATTTTTTGGCCAATTCCTTATTTAAGAAAGGATCCCCAGCTCTGTGATGTGAAGAGAGGTTTCTAGAAGAGCCAGATGGGATAGGAAAGCAAGTGTGACTGCATTCCAGGAAAACCTTAGGTTCCAAACAGGTTTAGGGTGGGTGTGGCCCCTGGGCCCTGGTTTGCACATCTCTGAGAAAGAGCTGTTAGCATACACTACAGATGAGGAAAAGGAGCACTTGAACAAATATTAAAAATCACATCCAGTTGGACAAACTTCCAAGCAAACAGTAATGGAGATTGAATCCCAGAGCTGTCTGGGGCTAAAATATGTCCTCCCAGCCAGGGACTGAGTCTGTTAGCTACTAAGTGGGACAGGCACGTTTACAGGCCAATTCCTAACACATCTTCAATATGGTGTTGGTTTTATTCTAGCTCAAACTGTTTGGAGAAACAAAGAACCAGCCGTGACATCTAAGATCCCAGGACCACTATTTATTGTTTTCTTTTAGGTTCCAAGATAATGCTTGGATCCTTTCCTATTGAACTGAGGTTTTCTAGAAAGGTTCACACCTGCCGTCTCTGTGACCTGAACTGAGCATGCCCAGAGGGCTCAAGTCTGCCCCCTTGAAATGTCTGTGTTCCCTGTCTGAACCTTTCACAATGACTTTAAGCTCAACATGCACAGACATGTGTCCACCAACTTCTTTTCTCCAACCGTGATCCTGAACTGACGGTATCAGAAATGTACATCCTCACCCAGACCTGCTCAGGGACAGGCCCAGCCCCAAAGTGAATATGGACAGACTCCCAGAATAAAATTCCACGCTCCTTTGATTGGGGACAGCTTTGCTTGGCAGCTAGCTCCATTTCTGTCCTTAATCTCTGTAGGTAATACCTCTTCTCCATTTTTTTTTTTTTAAATTTTCTTGCTGTGCCCAATAGCTGACCTGTCTCAAGGACTGCTAATGGTGATGCACAGTGCCCCAGGTCTAATGGTGGTGGCCACCAGCATGGAGTGACCTGATCCCAGTTCTACCCTATGTCTTTACTAAGCTCACATTCAGCAGTCAAGGTGCTCACGGGGCCTTTTCCATCGCTAAAGTCTTTGAACGTCTTTGATCTTCCCCAGCAGATGATAAAGCTGGCTGTCAAGATGCTACGTCTTTTGTCGATGTGAATTTTGTCTTGCTGTTTGCTTTTAAATCCTGTGCCAACTTTAATCTTTCACTAGGGAGGTAAGGACTTACTTTTGCAGACCTTGGGATGGAACCACTGTGGTTTGACTGGAAGAGATGGAGGGCAGAAATCCATTCACAAGCAGGGTGGCTCAAGTGTGCCAGGGCTGCGGGACAGACACACACACACACACACACCGTGCACGCTGAAATGCTAGAGTGTGTGTCTGAGTTTATAGGACCGTCTCTTCCACTCTGGCATGAAGTCTGCTTTCTACTCGATAGTAGTCCTAAGTACTCAGAAAATCAAAGATTCGTGCTATTTTTTTCAAACAACACCCAAATTGAAACTAACTTTACAAATTAAGGTATTCAGAGTATTCTTTCCATTTTTTTTTTTCATATTTTGCAAAGTCAGGAGAATTTTCCAGTTGCAGGAGGGAACAATAAAATATTGACAGTCTGTCAACCTTGGAGTTATTCCCCCTGCCTCCAAGGAAGCACACTACATTTCCATTAAAGATAGAGTTACCTCCTACAGCCTTCAAGGGAAACTTTTATAAAACTGCATGCACATTCAGCCTCTGCCTGCATGAAAATATTTATCATTAAAACCCCTGGTAGCCTGCAGACCTCGAAGAATATAACTCAAAAAGTAATTTATATGCGGACAGTTACTGCTCCCCCACTTCCTATAAAATATAATTTCTCTTGCTTAGAGTGTAAAGTTCTAATTACTCTTTACTTCCAGGTGGATCATGGTGAAAGATGGAGTGTTCTTGTAGAAGTCATACAGTAGTGTTTACGAGATCATATATCAAGCTTCAGATGTGAAAGCCTGACAAACATTCAGCTCTACCCCACATCATCTGTTACAAAGACAGTCTCTTCTGTAGCATAACCAGAGACCCAAGCAATGTAGGGAGTTTGCTCTGTGTTTTGGCTTTCATTACTTTTCTGAATCGACAAGAGGTGCAAGATTATCCGTCAGCTGAATGCAGCTATTTCTAGGGAATCTGTCTTTAGAATAAAGCAGCTCTTGTGAGGTTAGCCGTCATACTCTCTTGGTTCAGGGAAGACACTGTCTGATTTTAAAAGATGATTATACGAGATCCTAACCCTTAGGAATCAATGAAATACCTTGGTGGTCAGGATCTTAATATTACGTATGGCCGCTTACTCACTTAGCAGACCTAATTCTAGTGTCTATCCACAGGGTAGAAACTGTCACCCATAAAGAGAATTCCTCTGGAATGGTGAGCCACATGATTAAAACGTGCAAACATCCTGGAAAAGACAGAGGATGTCGGTTGTTGGAAGATAACAAAAAAAATACCATTTCTGTCTCCTTGTTTTTACTCCTGTATCAGCTGGATCAACTGAATGACACCTATAGAAAGCTCTGGAATGTTCTAGGAAGGAGATTGGATGGAAAGAAACAGAGTAAGGAAAGGCGTGTTTTCAAAATGAAGGCTTAGAAGATCCATCCAAGGTACCCCGAGGTTCTAGGGGAGGAAAGGAATACCTTGTTCATCCCTTCTCACTCGTAGGCAGGGTGCAGCGATGGATGATACACAGGAGTCAGGATGGATGTCCCATACAGACCATGACCCATGTGGGATTCCACACAGACAGACAACCAGTGGTGTCTCACCAAGACAGATGCTCACAACAGCCGACACAGGTGTGTGAAGAAGGAGATCACCAAAGGTCTTCCTGAGGAGGCTGAGGCAGGAGGATCATGGTTTCCAAGCCAGCCTCTGCAACTCAAGTGCTCAGCCACTCAGGGAGACCCTGTCTCTAAATAAAATACAACCTAGGGCTGGGGACGGGGCTCAGGGGTCGAGGGCCCCCGAGGTCAATCCCTGGTATCAGTAAAAGAAGTCACAGAGTTTGCAGAGCTGGGTGAGGAGGCCCAGGAAGACTAAGAAGGCCAGGCACGTGCCGTGGCCAGGGAGCACTCCACACGTGAGCGGGACCACGGCCAGACAGACTCCGGATGCCGTCACCTCAACACTGAGCAGTGGGGTGGCGGCTTTCCCCTGCCCGCTCCTGTTCTGGGAAGGCGCGCAGATTAAATGACGGGAGCTGGCAGGCCCGCTCCAGCTGCTAACGGGGAAAGGATGCGGTTGACGGGAAGGAGCCGGGGAGCAGAGGGCCACGCTCGGTTCACAGCACGGGTGGCACCCCACCGTCCACGGGAAGAGAAGGGTGCAGACGTGGGGCGGACTCTGGAAAGATTCTGGTGTTGGAGAGAAACAAGGCGGCTAGCCGCTCAGGATAGAGTTTGGGGGGAAGCAACAAGAAAAGAAAGTGGAGCTCTCCAGGATGAAGATTTGAATTTCATGAGAAAGAGAGGACAGGGTCTGAGCCACAGGAACAGCTGGACAGATGTCACATGGGATTTAAAATCAGAGACAAAGGACTCTCTGGCCCTGGTGGGGGGGGGGAAGGGGCTCGCGAGTTCATGGTTGGAGGCACTGGGTCTGGGGGCCTGCTGCCCTGCAGCTGGAGGTGCTGCGAGGCAGCTCAAAGCAGCACTGGTCAGGGGAGAAGCAGGTGGTCCAGGCACGGGACAGAATGGCCTCCCGCCTCCTTCTCCCCCCCAGGCTGGGTCCTCTGCCCTGTGTGCTGTGCCCAGCCCTTCCTTCTCTGAGCCCTGCTTCTGTATGGAAAGGAGTCTGTGTGTCAGGAGCGCACAGAGGACGGGAGGCTCACGGGGAAGAATGTGGCGCTCATTCCCCTCCTCCATGTGAGCTCTGTCTTCTCCCAGGGCTCCCCAGGGCCTCTGCAGGCAATGCATAGGGCCCTGCGTCTTTATCTTACATTTATGGCCCCAATTCAACACCAGGCACTTTGAAGGCGGAGACCAGAATACATCCAGGGTTGGGAAAAATGTCCATGTGTGTGTGTGTGTGTGTATACACTCAGCCCTCCATATCTGTAGGCTCCACATCTGTGGATTCAACAGAATATAGATCAGAAATACGTGGGAAAAACATTGCTGTTGTATGGAACACATAGTGACTTTTCCTTGTTATATGTTTTTAATCTTTATTTCTTTATTTTTATGTGGTGCCGAGGATCGAACCCAGTGCCTCACCCGTGTGAGGCAAGCGCTCTACCACTGAGCCCCAGACCCAGTCTCCTTTTTCTCGTTAATAGTTCCTAAACGAAACACTAGACGGACCATGCACAATCATGCAATTAAAGGATATTACGCACTATGTATGTCTGTGCAGTATAGCATGGTATTTCTAGCATCATAGACAATCACGTCCCAATTCACAGGCCTACATTTCAATGCAAAGAATGAATGAATGACTAGATTTAAAAGTGAATGAAGCTGTTGGGTTTGGTGGCACATGCCTGTCATCCCAGGGGCTCTGGAGGCTGAGGTGGGAGGATCACAAGTTCAAAGCCAGCCTCAGCAACACCGTGAGGTCATAAGCAACTCAGGAGACCCTGTCTCTAGATGAAACATTAGAAAAGGGCTGGAGGTGTGGCTCAGTGATTAAGTGCCCCTGGGTTTCATCCCTAGTACCAAAAAAAAAAAAAAAAAGAAAGAAAGAAAGAAAGAAAGAAAGAAAAAAGAATGAAGCTTCTTAACACATAGGAATAGTTCCATGAGAAGTTTTAGGGAACAGTTATATGGTACCCGGACTTATACATAAAAGTTGACCCCTTTGAATCTATTTAATCTCCAGAGAGAGGATTTCTCCAAAAGCCAGGAAGCTGTGATTCTGGTACTTGTAGAAAGTGTCATATCCAACCAAGCTGCTCATTTGGAGCCTGCCTTTTTCCCAGGTGATGGAAGATAATCCTGAGCGATTGCTGCCTCTCACTCTGCAGAGCTCGTGTTGCCTCTGCCAAGTTGAGTGCTTTCTTTGTCTTCTGATCAAGACCCACTCCACGAGGGAGGCAGAGTTCTGCTAGTCTCATGAACCAATGGCCCCAGGTTCCCTTGTCCCTGGCCGTCTCTCTCATCCCTGCCCTGGTTCCCTGAGCCCTTTCCAAGTGCCCCAACACGGCAGTCCCTACCAGCCCCGCACACGGAACAAGCCACAAACATCAAGGAAATTATTTTACAGCTAAGATGTGCACGTCCTGTGAGACCCTCTGGTTTTGCTCGGTTGGTGACAAACAGACGACGTAAGGGGGAAAAAAAGAATGGAAACAAGGAAAACCAATGTGGGAATTCTTAAGTAACTTCACTCAACGGAGCATTAGGTAGCTGTCCAAAAAGTAACATGACCACGGTGTGACACCAAGCAAAACAGGCATGCCACGCTTTCAGGAGAGAAACAAAATCTAGAACCATCTGACAGCTTGTGCTCTCTTTAGAGAGAAGTCTGCTTGTGCAAATAACAGAAGTGCAAAAATAGATGGCTCACCAGGTACGGCTTTCCTTCTTTTGGTGGCGGTCCTTGGGACGGAACCCAGGGACTCACCCGTGCTACACAAGTGCTCTACCACCAAGGTGCCTCCTGCCCTGTTTTCTGGTTCAGTTTCCTTCACGGCACCAAGACAATTGCACCAACAATAAACACCACCAAGATGTCCCCAGAGGTGAGATTGTTTTGCACCTCGTTCTTCCATGGATACACAGGCGTGTGTCACCATCGAGCTCAAGATGCACGTCGAGGTCACTTACTGTAACTGGTGGGGTGTGGGGACGTGAAGCGAAGGGACACCTTGGCGCTCTTGAGGCGGGTCTGCCCCCAGTATGTGATGGCCTGCAGTTCCACCGTGTAGTCGTAATCTGGCTGAAGTCTCTCCAGGACCACGAAATTCTGGAGCTGCAAACAGAGAGAGTATCCCCGAGCCCCGTTAGAAACAGTCTTCACCTCCTCTCGTTTCCATAGCAAATCTTACCAGACACTGTGAAGCACACCAACGTGTAGCTTGCATGGACCTTCAATTTCCCAAGGTCAGACACCGTGTGGATTTGCACCGTAGAAAATCCACTTTTACCACGGATCAAAATAGATTTCACAAAAAGGCCAAAACCCTTTTAAATAATAATTGTCCTAATAAAACAACTGTACGTACAGGAGCAAATGATTTCAAACACACTTCCTTCTAGACAGCAGTCTGAACAGAAAAGAGAGCTCTTCCTAATGAAGTTACAAAGGCTTGTGTTGCCAGAGACCGGGGACAGTTATGGGATGGCATTAATTGCCCTTCTTTGCTATCCGTTCTACATCTCCTGAGTGCAGTTCCACCAAAAGTTATAAAACACATCAGCTTCAAAAAAAAAAAAATACTTGAAGATTTTTCTGCCATCATTATCGTCAATGTCAAACACTGACCCAATTTTCAATAGATGCTGCTGTTATTGAAAGGAAGTAAAGCAAAAACTGTATAATTGGCTTAATATCTTGGGGACAAGACAGGAATTCTGCAAAGGCTAAAAGAGAAGGAGATATCTCCAAGTGCACAGGGCAAGGTGGAATTAGAACTGAAGATGACACTTAGGAGAAGTTTAGTAAAGCCCCTTCCAGGAACTTGAACTCAAGACAAAGAAGATCATTGCCTTAGAATTTAAAACAAATCATTGAAATGTAATGTACTTGTTCATTTAAAAAAGACAGGTAGGGGACAGGTGTAGTGGCACACGCCTATAATCTCAGTGACTCACGAGGCTGAGGTCGGAGGATCGTGAGTTAGACCAGCCTCAGCAACTTAGTGAGGCCCTAAGCAAGTTAGCGAGACATCTCAAAAATAACAAAGCCTGGGATATGGCTCAGTAGTAGAGGGCCTTTGGGTTAAATCCGTGGTACCAAAAAAAAAAAAAAAAAAAAGGTGATATTGAAAAGAATGCTTTTCTATAAAGGGGTCGTCCTGGTGGTAATTAGCATCCATGAAGAAGAATGCGTCAGTTATTAACGCAACATCAATCAACAGAGGATTAGTAGTATTCTCTCCAGCAGAGAACATTCCAGTCTTCTATATTCAATGTGCTACTTTAAGATCATTCCAGTTTTATGTATCTAGTTACACTGTTGTCTGAAATGGTGAAACATGGAATCCTCTGAGTAAATCTTTTGCTTAAATTCCTCTGTTAGCATCCTGATTCTAACTTGGTGTGTTTGGAGGTGTCTTTGCAGAGAGGGAACAGGATGTTGACGGGCATTTCCAAATCAGGAGTTTAATGCTGTCTGTGGTATCAGCTCTGGGACCAGCCCCTCCGTGGAAGTCTCCGTCAGATTCTGCACTGCCGACGCGGCCCCTGGTGACATCTGGGCTCAACAGCTCACCAGCCGGTATCCCGCTGTGAGACTCTGCTTCCCCGAGGATGATTTCCTATTTTAACCACTAGCAGGTCTGCGCGTAAGTCCGGGTTCCCCATTTCCTATAAGTAGGATTTATCTGTTTAATTGCATCTTATTCTTCCTAAACTCTGTTTTCTGCCAGGTCAATTAAAATCCACTTTGCAAAGAGCCTTCACTTGCAAGTCCCCACTTTATTTAGTTACCGTGGATATTAGAACGGTGTCTTAAGAAAAGGGAATAGTCGATCCCCAGGAAGAAAATTCCTTGGCGTCTTATTTCTTGGGTGCTTTTCTGTTTTCTGATCTTATTGATCCGTTGGCCAAACTTTAATATCTCAAAGTGCAATGATTCACAAAGAAATAAACTTCTCCCCTAAAATTGTTCTTTGTCAGTTCTTTTGGTCACTGCAGTGAAAAGGGGACTCAAACTCTGGGCTCATGGATACTTAAAATTACTAACTGCACTGGATCATGGTGATGAATTTATGATTCATGCTTTGTTTATATAATGGGCATATGATACACATCAGTTGCTAATATCCCTGGTGTCTCTTTGAGCAATGCTGTCTGGTGACGAATGTCATACAATGCCACCTGAAGTAGGGAACTTTAAATTTCATCATGTCATTTTTTTCCCCCCTTTGGATTCCGGTGATTTTACAACTTTTACTCTTGAGCTATTTCTATCAGACAAAACATGGCAGGATTCTTCAACATAAGAAATCAACCTGAATGACAATATCTTCAAAATGAAAACAGTTTAACATGATATGGGTTTTTGGAGACATGATTTATAATTCCAAGATATCAAAATCTTTAGTGCAAAAAAAAATCCTATCTTTTAAAAAGTATTTTTAAACAGAACTCATTTGGGAAATCAACTTCATAAATGAGGGGGGAAGAGTGTTTATATAAATGTTAGAACATCAAAATGAAGGAAGGTACACCAAAAGTAAATCGAGTAGCTAACTCCTTTCTGCACCAAAATGTCCTGTTCACTATGATAGAAATCTCACTGCAGAGAAGGGCTCAATGAAGATTTAACTCTTGGCATCTGGATGACAAAGCCCTTCAGATTCTTCTTAAATCAACGTGAAAAACACGTGGTCCAACTGTACTTTCTAAGTGGTGTGCAGGTGGAAAAATTTGAAATAGGAGAATTATGAGTATTTGCCTTTCAATTTACAAGGTTCTTTTGAGAGAGAGAGAGAGACCTGCGTATAAAGGACATCTTACATCATTTCACTTTTGTGGCTACATAGGTAAGAAGGACCTGTGTTAATTGTGGCTTTGATTTCTGGAGGTGACGCCGTAACTGCCATTAGAATAAGAGTAGGTGAGTGGACTCAATTCAGTTGTGTTTGCCTTGGATGGGACACAAACCCTTGGCACACATGCTCCTTGGTGCTCAGTCACTCTAACAAATGCCTCAGAAGATCGACTTAGAAAAGGTCTCTCCTGTCTGACAAGTTTTAGAGGTCTCAGTCCCTGACTGGTGGTCCTCTTTTTTTGGTAGGGTGGGTATGGGGGTTGAACTCAGAGGCACTTGACCCCTGAGCCCCATCCCCAGCCCTATTTTATATTTTATTTAGAGACAGGGTCTCACTGAGTTGCTTAGCACCTCACTAAGTTGCTGAGGCTGGCTTTGAACTTGCGATCCTCCTGTCTCGGCCTCCCGAGCTGCTGGGATGACAGGTATGTGCCATGGTACCCAGCTGGAGACCCCTTTGCTGTGGGCCATGTATCATGGCCAGAGTAGGTGCACAGTAAAATTGCTCTTCTGATTGCTTGGAAGCCAAGAGGTAGAGGAAGGGGCTGGGGTCCACATACACCCTGCACGCCGCGGCCCTCCCTGCTCGTTCCCACTCACCCCGTCTGTGGTTTTTCTCCGCTTCTTCTTGGTGGGGACAAGGGACTTGTTGCTGACCGTCCAGCTCCAAAACACCTTGTAGTGGTGCACGGGGATATCTGGCTCCTCGGGGAGGTCCCAGGCAATGGTCACCGTTACGGTCCCGTCACCGTTGACGGTGGAGTTGGCCAGTTGGAGGTTAGCGGGGGCTGGCGGTGCCGACGGATCTGTAACCCCAGGGAAAAGAGAAGCCATCTGAGTCACCGGCCAGGGTCAGCATCGTGACACCAATTTTATGTGCATTGTCGTGTAATCCGACGACTTATGTGTAACGTCCAGTTTGCAATTTTACCCTTTCTGGTTTTCTGAAAACCAAAATCTCAATGGGGTGCTGAAACCACCAGCTTACAGAACTCTGTATGGAGAAGGCATCGTGTGATTGCAGCCGGAGGGTCTGCTCATTATTTCCAGTTGCAAATTGAGCACAGGCAGATGCCCCACACCACAGGCCACCTACAGATCCCCCCACAGCAGAACACGGCCCAGGGTTCCAGCTACAACGCCATCTGCACAGGAGGCCCAGAGAGACCATATCTAACAACGTAGGAACCAAGAAGCCGGGAGAAAATGTACCCATGTTGTGACTGTCAGTCATTCCAAGCTTTGCAACAACGGCCAAGGGACTTATATTAAAAAAATCCCTAGCTTTCTGCAGTATGGAGATTCCTTAGAAACCTTGGACTGGAACCACTATTTGACCCAGCTACCCAGTCCTCAGTCTATACCCAAAGGACTGAAAATCAGCACCCTACAGGGACACAGCCACATCCATGTTTATAGCAGCTCAATTCACAGGAGCTAAAATGTGGAGCCAACCAAGGTGCCCTTCAATAGATGAATGGATAAAGAAACTGTGGTTTATATACACAATGGAATATTACTTAGCCATAAAGAGGAATGAAATGATGGCATTTGCTGGTAAATGGATGGATCTGGAGAATATCATGCCAAGTGAAATAAGCCAATCCCAAAGAATCAAAGGCCAAATGTTTGTTTTTTTTTTTTCTGATATGTGGATGCTGATTCACAATGGGGAGGGGATAGGGAAGAACAGAGGTACTTTGCATTAGGCAGAGGGGAGTGAAGGGAGGAGGGGTATGGGGTAGGAAGGACAGAATATGGGGACGGAATGAATCAGACATTATTCCCCTAGGTACTTGTACGATTGCACGAATGGTGTGACTACATGGTGCACAACCAGAGAAATGAAAACTTGTGCTCCATTGGTGTACAATGAATTGAAATTGAAATTCTGCTCTTTACGTACAACTAATTAGAACAAATACAAAAATAAAAAATAAATCCCCAGCTTTCTTCTGGGATCCACAGTGCCTGGGGCATATTTATGTAGGCTAGTTACTTTGTTATTTAAAATAGGAAAGTTTCGGGGGTTTCCTGGTGTGGGAAGCATAGGGCCCTTGCATGTGAGAAGTCTGCTTTGGTCACCCATAGCGATCACCTCCTTCTCCTTGCAACACACCCCTCCGGCTTCCAGGATGCCTCTCTCCACTAAATCTGCCTTCAGGTTCACGCCAAGCTCCTGCTCAGGCACCTGCCCCTGCTTCCTCACATTCCATCAGCTCTTAACACAGGAGCATCTCAGGGTCTTTGTTACAAGACCAGAAAGCTAATATAGTCCCCCTGACCAAGAAAACTTTACCACCATTTTCTCCAAAGTCCTTATTATACCAGTAGATTTAGCACATGTCATCTGTAAAATGATGTGTATCTTTCAGACATTTTCTCAAAAGTAAGGCTCCTGATCATACCAAGATGGTGCACTTCCATGACTTTGATGTGATTCTTCATGAAAGAACGAACAAGGCTCGACATCGGAGCAAATGCCCGTTTATTGAGGGACAGCTCTGCATATTTATAGAGCCAGGGGTGGTTTGACAGTTGACATGGGGTGCTTTTTGATTGGAGGGTAAGGATCAGGTGAGCCAGCAGGGCTAGTCTGATTGGTGGGTAGGATCGGGTGAGCCAGCAAGGCTAATCTGATTGGTGGGTAAGGATCATGTGAGCCAGCAGGGCTCTGATTGGTGGGTAAGGATCATGTGAGCCAGCAGGGCTCTGATTGGTGGGTAAGGATCAGGTGAGCCAGCAGGGCTAGTCTGATTGGTGGGTAAGGATCATGTGAGCCAGCAGGGCTCACCATTGGACGGCTCTTCTTGGGGGATGGGGAAGTTAGTCTTTGGAGCTGGGGTGACTCCCAACACTTCTAATGGCTTCCTCCCCCATCACTATTAAATTGCAAAGTCAAAATGCAGACTGCAGATTAAAAATACTAGAAAAGATGATTCCGTCCGTCCCGAATACGTCCAGACATTTTCCTGTCAGTGTAACAACATTCATGTAGCACTCCATGCGTGACGTACCATGAGTTACTGGAGAAGATCAAAACCTATAGGGGGATGTGTGTGGGTTACCTGCAAACAGTACACAGTTTTTATGTGGAACTTGAGCATCCTCCTTGGAAGCTGATCGATGATGGTGCTTATTTCTTTTCTGTCTCCCTGCCCTGGGGCTGATCAAAGCTCTCTCTCTTTTCTTGGATCCTACATTCCTAGCATTCACAAGAGCCCCTAGCACACAGCAAAGGCTCAGTCAACATTTGCTGAATGGTTGACAGAGAGGCTTCACCTAATGGTGAACTTGGACTTGTCCAGAGATAGCCCAGTTTCAGGCTCAAACTTGTCAATCAAAACGGTCAGATCATAAGATCCCCTCGGGTGAAATGCAAAGTCAGAGGAGTGCCCTTCCCATCTGAGATGAGAGAGTCACAGCAGCACCCTTCTGTTATGGAGGATTCCGTCCTTCACCTATCAAAGGGAGTGGCAGATCCTTGCAGGACACAGAAATCAAGCTGACATCATCACCGCAAAGCAAGAGGAAAGTTAAGATGCAGGAACACACCATGAGTCACATCCCAACCCTTTTGGTATTATATTTAGAGACAGGGTCTCGCTGAGTTGCTTAGGTGCCGGTGAAGACAAAGATAAAACTAATGCTTTATCTTTATTTTTAATGCTTTATCAAAAACTAATGCCTTGCTAAGTTGCTGAGGCTGGCTTTGAACTCGCGATCCTCCTGCCTTAGCCCCCCTCCCCCACCCTCAGCTGCCAGGATGACAGGCATGCGCCACCGTGCCCAGGTGAATGGGTGCTATTTTTACACATTTTAATTTGCATTCATGTTCTAATTAAATCTCATTTGCAAAATAGGCCACGAGCCAAATTTGGACCATGGTCTATGAATGGCCAACCCCTCGTCAAGAGCATTTTGAAAGCTATTATAGAATCAACTTCATGAAACTTGACATGAACACTGGTTATGTGCAACTTGATGATATGCTATTGATTGAATGTTGGCAATGCTGTTCCCGTTTGGAGACAGGGGGCAGGAGGACTAATTTCTCACTTCTCTGGCTCCAGATGATAGAGGGAGAGGGTTAGATCCACATTGCAGGACCAGCCTTCTCTCAACGCCCCCATCGGAGTTTCACACCAAAGCATGTTCCCTGAGTCTCGATTCTCTCGCTGATTCATTCCATTAATTCCTTTGCACCCTCACGATTACCTGCAGGAATGCACCCTGGAAAACACCAAGCAAGCCCACTCTCGGAGATAACTGAGCTGAACTTCTTATGCAAACTATGTTGAATATTTAACGTGTGAATCCAACTTTGGCTTTTGAGAACAATCGTTCCTTTTACCCATGATCCTAGGTGGTGCCTTCAGCAAAGAAGATGGACCTGCTCACTTCCAGCAAGTCAGATTTCTGGTTTGATCACGTAACCTTTTCTGGCACAGGTCACAAGCCACGAAGGAACAGGCACAAAGTCTTAGCACAATGGAATACTCTGAGCCCAGCGGTGGCCAAAGTGACAAATGAAACCACTTATCACCCTTGGCCAAAATGCAGGTCTATTATTGCACACTCTCATGGGAGGGAGAAATCCCCGTCACTTTTTGTGAGGGCAGACTCCTGTCAGGTTGGCAGACAATGCTATTTGTTACATAGAAACCACGTCTGCCTGTTAAAACAAAAAACCCCAGATAAATAGCTAGGGCTACAAAGAAAGTAGCCACTCTAAATAATCACAGGCTAACCCGCACACAGCACAGAATAAAAACTATATATATATTGCAGGAAAATGAATGTCGATGTCTGAGATCCCGCTTCCCACTGAGCTGCGTCCCAGGAGTACCTCTGAAGGTGCCAGGCGGAGATCCACTGCAGTTTTATTTTAAAAGTCATGTTGCAACTAGGTTGCAAAGTCTCCAAGCAAATAGAATGTTGGTTCTAATATTTAGATCTCAATTTTTCCTTTCCGGATTTCACTCTTGGGATACTTGAACTTCCTCTTAAATGAAAAAAAAAAAAAATTCCCCATATAGTACCCTAAATATCCAGGGCATTAGTCTTTGGGAAGTCACTGAAGCTTCGTGGCAGGTAAATTTGCAACTATTCAATGCTCTCAAGACTCATAAGACGACTCAGGGTTGCTTATTGGAAGTGGAACATATGTGCAGCCCTGGGACAGTACAGTCTTGGGTCCCCAAGGAGACACAGGGAATTTTGTTACTCCCAGAGAGTCCTGCCTAGTTTTACCAACACTTTGTAATGCATGTGCAGAAAAACAGAACCTGTGACTCATGTACACTATGAAAACAATTCTGTGTACTTTCTTTCCTTTGTACTGTATACAGAAATGGAAAAAAAGATGGGAAAAAAACCCTCTGAATTTGGAGGGAAAAATATAATAAATATTCAAAGACATATTAAAATACAATAAATATTCAAAGACATAAGATTAATAATACCTTAAGTTGGATTTGACCCTTTTCTTCCTAAGTTCCCTTAAATGTATATTATTTTGCAATGGCCAGTTGATAACTGACTGATTTAAAATGCCCCAAACAAATATTCGCCTGCTTTGAAAACCATAAGAAAAAATAGACGGATTTGGATTTTGTCTTATATGGTTCACAGACTTGGAATATTTTCTTCTTTCCGTGCTCATGTGCATATGCACCTAGTCTCAAGAGCCAAAAGCAGACCGTTTATTTCCAAGACTCTTCAGAGTTGTCAATCTGATCTTACTGTATTACCCTATTACCACTGAGCAGCTTGTATTTTCCAGTGAGAAGTCGGCAATATATGCATTTTTACCCATTCCATGGATAGAAACAGTGTCAAGAAGAGGTTTAAAACCCATCTGCTGATAAAGAAGCCAAAAAGAACAAAAAACCCATCCTGTATTTCTCTATGTGGACGACCCTCATCCCAAATAGCGTGCCTGCCAAATTAGGGTCTCTGCTAGTTTGTGTTTCATTTAGAGACAGAGTCTCCCTGAGTTGCTTAGGGCCTCGCCAAGTGGCTGAGGCTGGCTTTGACCTCGAGATCTTCCTGCCTCAGCCTCCCAAGCTGCTGGGATGACAGGCGTGAGCCACTGTGCCTGGTTATTTTTAAAACTTTAATCCAATTTCTACTCAAATACTGGAAGAAAAAAATGGTATACAGGCTTTCAACAAGTAAATTTAAACAGCATTTTCCAAGTTCTCTTTTATTCTTTTGGCTGACGGAAAAATAAATAATAATACTGATTTTACCCGTTCTGTAATCCTGGATAGATTCTGGAGCAGGTGGGAGTTGGTGGCCATCGGGAGCAGGGTATGCATGAAAGTAAGTTTCTAATCCATGCATTCGATTACTTTTAATCTATGCACTGAGAATTCCCTATAAAATACAGATGTTTGGTGAAGAGTCCATCAGGGCAGAATAAATGAGTTAAAAAGAAATTACCTTAAACAGTCACCAGTCCATTTTGGCAAACGACAGACGAATTTCGAATTTAACACAATCATAAGGAAAATAATGGGAAGAATTTTGGCTTTTCTATGAAAATTGGGGTTATAGCCTACCAATGCCCAGCAGTGAGGCTAAAGTAAAGAGAACTATTTTTTTTTATCATTCTTTCCTTTTCCTACTTAATTTTACTTTTGTTTCCAGAGGTGTTCATGGCAGATGAAAAAAAATTCCTTCCCGTTATGGCTAGATGACTACCTTCCCCAAATACATTAGATGATTGCTTGCCCTTGGACATAGTGTACGACTGTGGGAACACTGATTCTTTCTTAAAGCAATGTTAAATCACCAGAAGGCGGGCACGATTCTGCAGCAAAACAGAAATAAATGGGCCTTTATGGACAGAAAAGGCACCATGAGTTTCGAAACAGGGTAGGCACCATGAAAGTGTTGTCCTGTTCCACTGGGGAAAGTCAAGGTCAGGAAAACAAGTTATTTTTCTGATTTCAGCTTCTCTTTTCATTACTCAGGACTCATTCCTTTTTTGAAATGCAGTGACGTCTGGTCTAGCGGCTCTGACATGTCAGGCACTGGAGTTAGTAACTGCACCCAAAGACAAAAATATCCGTGGGACACACACCTTCACCCCGACTCAACCGAAGACAGAACAGCAAAACGTTTACCATGTAAAACCTTCGAGGTAGGGAGTGAAAACCGAGAAAGAATGGAGCAGGGGCAATGTGGGTTGGTTGGCGGATTTGTCTGTTTGCAATTGTAGGAGGGGTGGTGTGGAGGTGGTGGAAGAGTCAGCCTTGCAACTGAATGGAGAAAGAACTTTCTGGTTCCAAGAAGTAGCAATGCAAAGGTCCCGTGGCCACGGAGAGTTGGGAGTGTTGGGCAGAGGTGGGAGGAGGTTTGAGAAGGAGG
This sequence comes from Urocitellus parryii, assembly GCF_045843805.1. Classification (NCBI taxonomy): domain Eukaryota; kingdom Metazoa; phylum Chordata; class Mammalia; order Rodentia; family Sciuridae; genus Urocitellus; species Urocitellus parryii. Next base: position 2,426,748 of record NC_135548.1, read on the forward strand.
AGGGAGGAGGGTCTTCTAAGACTGTTGACATGGTAAAGAAGATTGCTTCCAGTCAAGTTAGACCTGGAGTTATGAGGACGTGCTACGCTCAAGACAGACCCAAGGTAACAGATGTCAACAGAATCACTCAGACTATGGGGTGATTGGACAGTCCATCCTCATTTGAATGGACAGACTGGGTGGTCACTATAGGCAGGTGGAGTGTGGCTGGAGGAAATGAGTTACTGGGGGTGTGCTCTGGAGTGGTGCATCTTCCCTGGGGTCTGTCCCTCCCTCTCCACCCGCCTCTCTGCTTCTTGATTCCACCATGAGCTGAGCTGCTCTCCTCCTCCATTGGGCCCTTCCGCCATGATGTTCCACCATGATGCTCTTGGACCCAGAGCCATGGAGTTGGCCATCTACGGACTGGACCTCTGAAACCGTGAGCCCTAGTAAAGTTTTCCTCTTCTAAGTTGTTCTTGTCAGATGTTTTGGTCACAACGTTAGTAAAACTAACTAAAACACATGCAGAAGAGGAAATCTGGTACTTCTTGAGGACTTGCTGGTGACTTATTGGAAATGACTCTTCAGTTGTTTTTTTGTTTGTGTGTGTGATGAACTGCACCGAGGACAGCATTGTCCATCACTAAACTAATCATTGAAGGATGCTAATTATTCTAATAGGGCTGCCATTCAAATACATGGGTCATAAGAGAAGCTAAAGCAATAGAAACAACTTTCTATCTTTAAATTTTCCCAGTGAGGCATGCTCTTACTGGGAGGATGGATTTCTTCTAACCCCAACGTTGGTGATGAGGCTACAGAACTGTAAATAATACAAATTATCGGGTTGTTCTCCCATAAAGAATAGACTTTGTGGCACCATCAATTATTTTCATAAAATTGTGAGACAATATTTTCCAGACAAGATTTCTCTCCACTTGCGATGGAGTAAGGAAAGACCTGGTGCCATCTTGGTAGAGATGAAGTCTCCTTTGGGTGGATCTGGGGGGAGCGAGTATGTTCCCCTGTTTAGCTATCTGTGACACTCACATCGTTCTTGTGGTGTGTCCCACCGACGAAGTCATAGAACCTACCATACATTCTGTGCAGAACTTTTTGGTTTTTAAGAGTTTAATAACTAATGTCTGGGAGGCGCCTCCCAAGGCAACATTTGGCGCTGGAGTTTGGAGCCTGGTCAGACAAGCGGGAAACAGAGCAATACTTTCCTGGTGACGGCAATGTTTCCCATTTGAACCTTGCAAACGAGGTGAAGAGGCCTCAAGCTTTTTATCGACCCCTGCCTCCTAACCTAGGATTCATCATTCATTTCATTATTCATTATTCATTATTCATTTCTCTCCAAGTGCTCGGGCCACCTGGAGACAGAGTCTGGTCTGACGCTTTGACGTCTTTATCTGCAATTTCCCTTGAAAGCATGCTTAGTTGTGTGCTGTGTTTGCCTCCCCGAAACAAAAGATACCTTTCTCTTTTTAAAAAAATGACTTTTTTTCCTAAGAAAGATACAAATCTACAATGTACTCTGTAATGGAGTCCAAATAATATTTTTAGTACAAGTTTTCTTCTCCAGTCCTGAGTTAGGCAGAGGAAGTGGTAGCAAATAGAAATGGGCAGATTGAGACGGGGACGTTTTTACAGTCACGCTCCAGAAATCACAACATGTCGCAGCCACACCATTGATGTAGTAAGGCTGACATTAATTGTTACTACCACCATGTACTCGGCTTACATTTATTGTAAATAAATTAGCTCCCATATGATTTTGGGTTAGTAAGTAAATATGACATTTTTTTGTCTATAAAACTAGATCTTGGGGCTTGGGTTGTGGCTCAGCAGTAGAGCTCTTGCCTTGCTCATGCGAGACCGAGACCTTGGGTTCGATCCTAAGCACCACATAAAAATAAGTAAAATAAAGGTACAACTAAAAATATATATTAAAAAATACTAGATCTTGATTAGTCAAGTGGAGAATAAATTAGTTTTCAAAGTGCTTTGGAGAAATAAACCTGAAGATATCATTGCTTTCTGGTTAAAATTATGTCCTTCCACTCCCATAGAATAAACTAACCACTGATGCCATAGAGGATCATCTATTCCACAGAGGTTTTAAATAGCAATAAACAGGGAATTTCAAAATTGTAGCAATGACCAAAAAAAAATCTGGAGGGGTTCAGGTTCTAGACATTATGAAACAAAACTAAGAGACTAACTCACTCAGTTAACAGCTATTGTATGAAAGATGACATTGTATTGCACCTGAAACTCAGGCTTTGTCCCCAAAATTTGTAGAATGATGCTTGGTGGAGAATTTTTTTTTTTTTTTAGTTGCTTAGGGCCTCACTAAGTTGCTGAGGCTGGCTTTGAATTCTCTATCCTCCTGCCTCAGCCTCCCGAGTAGCTGGGGTTACAGGCGTGCGCCACTGTGCCCAGCTTGATGGAGAATCTTAGTGAAGACGTTGAGTACAAGTCCATCCTGGAAGACCCCAACTTCAAAGTTTAGAAGGCCCCCTTATTATCATTTTCTGTGACAACTTGAAGGAACAACTCCGCTGACCTCCTAAACCATAAATGCCCAAGGTACCTTCCAACACATCTGGCCCCCTTCTGTAACAACAGCATGGCCACCTGCTGACCAACCACCGCATGGAGATGGCCATCACATCCCAGGTGCGTCAGGGAGCAAGGCGAGGGTCCCCCACTGGGCGCAGGGCAGCGAGACTGACCTTTGGAAGAGCGGAAGTGTTTGCTGGGTGCCGTGAAACCCCGAGTCCCGTGCACGTTGACGGCGGCCACTCGGAACTGGTACCACCGGCTGGGTCTTATGTCGGTCATCTGAACCCGCTCATCCGTGGTCTGAAGGGAAATGTCACAGGGCACGGGTCAGTTTTCATTCTGATGTGTCCACTGGGTGTGTTTCAAAAAATGACACAAACTCTTTAGCCAATGCAAAGAATTCATTTCTAGGTTATAGAAAGAAGATGCCTCTTAAACCCGCAGCTATGAGAACCCACATGCTTTAAAGGCTGATGACTATATCAAGAAGTTAACTGTAGCTCAAAACAATTTTTTATTTGAGTACATCCCATGATATCATGAGAATCCAGTCCTGGCCCTCAAGAGTAACTATTTCACCTTTTGCATCCAGGAATTCTGCACACTTGGATTCAAAATATTTGCCACACATTTGGAAATATTCTGACATATTTGGAAAAATACTTTGGAAGATATTTGGGTGAAAAAATATTTGGGAAAAAAAAATGGTCTCTGTACTGAACACGTACGTGCTTTTTTAATTCCCTTATGATGCGTCCCTGAACAGTACAGTTAATCAATATTGAATCATATGATTAACAATATGATTCGTCCCTTAACAATGACTTAGATAGCATTCAGATTACCTTAGGTATTCTAAGTCATCTAGCCAGGACTTCAAGTGTAGGAGGATTTGCACAGCTACAGGAAAATACCGTGCTGTGAGGGATTTGAGCATCATCGGATTTTGGAATCTACAGGGGATCCTAAAAAATAATATCCTGCATGGCTATCCAGAGACAACTGTCTATTCTTGTGCAATTTTAAAAAAGAAAAAAAAAATAGATACTGGGTGAGACACGCAGGTTTTCTTGCATCTACTGCTAGGGTCTCCAGATATCAATAACTTTGGCAGCCTTCAGCCAGATGGGATGTACTGACTTACAACGTCTGGTGCAGACTCATCTTGGCTCTGAGGATGAAAAATTCAAAGCCGGAATGGTAATCTGGAGCATTGGGACAAAGAATCGCATGTGGCATGAGCTAGCAAAAAACAACAGGAATCAAACGATAATTTTTGGTGTTTCTTTGACACCAAGCTCTTCACTTATTTCTTTTGTCCTGACGGAGGCACAGTAAGTGAACGTGCTGTGCTTAATGTGTGCGGGGACAGTCTCCAAGAAAGGACTTACCTGGGCCACCGTCTGCCAGTGAGTGGCATCGTCCTCGCTGGGGTGGATCCCATAATTCCATCTCCTTTGTACCACGTAGATGACGGGCTCAATGGACACGTTGAATTTGGAGGACCACTTCACCTCCAGCTGCCCCGACTTGTGCTCGGTAAATCGTAATTCTTTCCTGGGCTTCAAGGGGACCCCTGGAACCAGACCATGTCAATTAAAGCCATCTGCAGGGGATCCCAAGTGCAGGTAAATGCTGAGGGAGGAAATCGACAAGAGAGACCAATCTCCTCTGCCACCCACCAAGGTTCCATCTCCTTTCGTAAACGTGACCTCTCCGCATCAGGTATAACAGGGGACATCTGACATCAGGTGCAATCCATCCTACGCCAGGAATATGCAATTTGTCGTGGTGAGGGAAAGATTTGAGATCCACCGTTCTGCACCCCGGGCTTTATTGAAAGGGAACTTGAGAAGCCATTTGGTGGGAATCTATGGCACCATGTTGGTGGACACGGTCAACACCACCATTTTCTGTGGAGAATGGCGTTGGCCTAAGGCACCGCCAAAAGCTCATTTGGAAAAATCCAGTTGAGAGAGCTCCGTTTCTTTTTCCATTTCTTGGGTTTAAACAGAGAGGAAACTGGAAAATGTGGAATCTGCAGAACCTTGAGACAACTAGCTGACTTCTGTTCAGCAGAATTTCCCTCCACACGTCCCACCTCTACATATGCCCCTTTTCCCTGTGATGGCTGTCTTTGCAACAGTGCTATTCTTTAGGCGAGACCTGCTTTGGTATATTCTTATCCCACCCCCATCTACTGGGTCCATGCATAGAAATTCCCAAATCGTCCATCTCCACGGAGGCCTCCTGCTCTCCTTTTCTCTGTCTCTTGCCTCTACTTCTCAGCTTCTCGGCTCATCTCCCTGCCTGTCCATCTCCTTGTCTAATCCACTTTCTGACATTTTGTGATGATTTTCGAAAGCAGAGGTGGGACTCCAACTCTCTCATTGCATCCAGTTTCCTTCATCTCCCTCCAGGCATCTGTCAATCACATGACTGCCATTTATCTGCTGATTTATTCCAGGGTGCCTCCTGCATTTGCACCATAGATCCCATCTTTGAATCCGCTTTCCCACAAACACACAATCGACGGTTGATGGTATTATTATTATCATCATACCCAGTCGTCTTTCATTCTGTTTTCTGACTGTAGACACTTAAGTACTTCCAGACCCACACCAAATGCCACCCCTCTGCATCTCTTTCCCTAAATTTCCCAGTTGGAAAAAAAAAAAGGATCCATTCTTTGGGGCCTCTCGACTCTTGAACGTGCAACTGTCAGGATGTGCGTTTAACTGCCCCGTGCTGCAAAGAGCTCATTGAACGATGCCTGTCTGCTGCATGAGGCTACAGCCTCCAGAGGTCTTTCCCACCTCTTGGAATGTCCCAGAGGAGAGAACATTACGCAACACCAAAGGGTCACTAAATATTTGCTGGAGGAACCACCTCCCTGACTTTTCTGTACTCCAGGCAAGAATGAACCCAGGGAAATGAGAAAAGTTGGAAACATTTGCGTAAACCTTTTCAACAGTGGCGACCCTCCGCTCGAAACTCACTTCCAAAAGTGAACCCTGATCCCAGGTATTGTGTGCTGCCTTCCCAACCATGTATACTTTCAAATAACTCTTCTCTCTTCTATCATGGCTATATTACTCAAATACACATTTACTTTATTGTTTTTTAAGAAAAGAAGGTATGAACCAAAGCAGTCAAAAGCAGTTTTCAAGTAGAACAGAATTTTATTTGTTTGTTTGCATTGTCTATAGTATTTTTTCCGGTTTTAAAAGAACTTTTTATAGATAAGATGGGAATCCCTTAGTTAATTCATGACCAATTTAATACCAGAAGTACGTCTCTATTTCTTGTCTCATGCAAAAAATTTACCCAAACTTGTTCGGAGTGATGAGAATCCAAACTGAACAGAAAGATCGTTTTGTGTCCTTCTTGTGTTTGAGATGGGCAGGCAGGTGACAGACGCGTGATTCTACTGAGAGGCTATGCAGGTCTGAGCACATTTCCCGATTCCCTGGATGTCTCTGTGCATGGTGGAGAAGGTGACCAGTTACTTCTGCAGACTTTCAGAGCAGTTTCTGAGACATGCAAATCCACCCTTCTCCCTGGCTGTCTGCCATATAATCTTCTAGGGCGAATACAGTGGTGGTAAATATCCCCGCCGTTCAACTAACCTGAACCTATCGGAAGCACATGCAAGCATCCAGAGCTCTTTGCCGAAAGGATTCAATCTTGAGTAGCATTCCACCACCTACAGCCTTCCTCCAGCATAATGAGTTTCAGGACCACGACGGTTCAAATTTCTCCATTAAAAAGTCTCTTTAATTAGGATGTGCAACTCTCCTGCAATTTGCATGTTAAGAGACGGTCCATCTGCTTTGCATTAAGGGTAGCTGGCTCCCTTGATTGGAAGTCATTCCAGCTCTCCTCTGTAATTGTGTGCAGATGGGGGCTGCACACCCCCAGGACCTCCAGCCCTCTCTGCCAGAGAACACCATCCTCCTGAGCCCAAGGAGCATCCCGATTGCATAACCAGATGTGGAGATGGATCACTCCTCGTGTGCTTTCCGTTCCAAACGTGATTAGAGATTTTCTTCCTAAAAGCTGTTTTTGAACCAATTAGCCATCTGAAATCTAAACTATCCTGATGAGAAATATAAAAATATGATCATATGTCACCCCACGAGATGTGACAAAATAGGTCCTTTTTTTTCTTCTTTAAAATGCAAAACATATATTTTGGTAGCATCAAAGCGACAGAAACCCAGTCCTTTAAAAGATGCTAAGAAGAAACTGATAGAAAAATCAATGATGATAAGTAATCAACAGTTGCCTAGCCATGTTGAGATTCAGATATCAGTGTCAAAGTTTTTCCCTTGAAGGTCTAAATGATTTGAACATACTGTATTAGTCCATCTCTAAAGTCCTGAAATTTGAATTTCACATTATTAAGTGGAAATATTAAATCAACTCTGTCATTGGGTCTTTTGAAAAAGAAATAAATGGGCAAATGATTGATTGCTGATTGGTTCGTGACAAAGAGAAAACAGAGATAAAAGGAGAGGCGGAAATTGGTCTAAAACTTGGTAAAGATTTCAACTTTCTTCCTGTGGCCAGACTTGCATTTCATAGATTGAGAAACTTCCTGCCTCTCCACTCCTGTGAACACTCTGTGTCTTTTATTTCACTGCTCTTTGCTTTATTGAAAATAAAAAAAGAGAGAGAGAGAGAGAGAGAAGCCATAAAATCTGCACCTCTTACCTCCCTTCCAAGAAACACAGTAGACCAAATAGAAAGTGCGGACGTGTATGCTCTATTAGCTTAAAACTTTAGTAACACGAAAAACAGTTAAATGATACTCTTAAATATCAATTTGTTGCAAGAATTCAGAAAACGACTTGCACACTCAGATGATTCCTTTGTACGTGACGAGCTCATCCATGAACCCGGCGCGGGCTGAGGGCGGGTTTCATCTTGCACTTTGTGCCCCGGTGCCCAGAATGGGTCACGGCCAACGAGAGACACTCCACAGATGTTTATTCAACTGAAATGTATCCGAGCTGGAAGATCTGGGGGACATCCGCTTCTTTTCAACTTAAACCCAGGGAACACATGGAGCCAATCTTCTCGAGGATTTCCAAACAGCACCTACCTAGGTGACAGCGTTTTGAGAGGCGAACATCTAATAAGTAAACTAGCTCATGAGAAATGGGCAAGTTGGTCATGATCGCCCAGTAGATTTGGTCCTCTGTGGTCTACACTCTGTATTTAATTGAAATTCTTCAGCTCTACAAAGTAACCTAAGACTAAGGTCAGTGTGGTTAGGGGAGAATTGTAGGTTATTCCTTAGCCTTAAATGCTGATGAACCAGTGATTTTATTAGATTATAAATGTTTGATAATGACATAAGTTTTCATTGGATGATGATGATGACGATGATGATGATGATGATGATTTCTAATGAACCCCAGTGAGAGCTTTGGTTTGGGATACTATTTCAATAGGTGTCAGACAGCCACCGAGTCACGTCAGAACATCCCAGGGTCCTGGGGCCAGCAGCATTCGTTTGTGATGAGAGCAAGCAGGTTGACTTCTACGTGAGAAGGTCAACAAGGATTCCAAGTTGCTACTAGGCTAAGAGGTTACTGAAAGGATTCTGACAGGATCTATTTGATCATTCTTAGGATGCAAACATTATTGGCTCACTGCAGCTTCATAAAGTCCATTCATTCTATTGGTGGCTTATGCTCTGTGAATTGCCTCTTCCCACAAAATCCAAGTTAGGAGCTCCTTTGTTGCACAAGAGTGACTTTAGCACTTCTTAAAGATCCACTCTGGAACCACTATTTGACCCAGCTATCCCACTCCTCAGTTTATACCCCAAGGACTTAAATCAGCATAGTACAGTGACTGACGCAGCCACATCCATGTTTACAGCAGCTTAATTCACAATAGCCAAACTATGGAGCCAACCTAGGTGCCCTTCAATAGACGAATGGAGGAAGAAAATGTGGTACATCTACACAGTGGAATATTACTCAGCAGTAAAAGAGAATAATATTTTTAGGTAAATGAATGGAGCTGGAGAAGTTCATGCTAAGTGAAGTAAACCAATCCCAGAAAAGCAAGGGTCAAATGTTCTCTCTGATAAGTGGATGATTATCTATAATGGGTGTGTGTGTGTGTGTGTGTGTGTGTGTGTGTGTGTGTGGGGTGGGGAGAGTGGAAGAACTTGATTGGGACAAGTTGGGGGAGTGAGAATGGGGGTTGGAAAGATGGTGGAATGAGATGGACATCACCACCCTAGGTACATGTGCGACTGCACATGTGGTACGACTCTGCATCATGTACAACCAGAGAAATGAAAAGCTGTGCTCCATTTGTGTACGATGAATCAAAATGCATTCTGCTGTCACCATGTATCCCTAATTAGAACAAATAACAATAAAGAAAGAAAAAAAAAGAAAAGAAAAAAAATCCATTCTATTTAGTTGCATACAGGTTTAAATGTGTCTCTATATAATTCATCTCGTTGGTCCTTCCGGGAATTGTTCTTATTTCCTGTGAAACAGGCACATCTGAAATTCACACTGATTCTCCAATGTTTTTAATTTTAAATGCCTATTTTAATTGCCATCATCACTCTTGAAATAGGCTTTGTTTTGAAACCCGGTGAGTTTTACAAAGGGCTTAAAAATGGATATTCTGACAGCATCCTCATGGTGAAGAGCATACAATCAGTCGTCCTGGGGAGAAGTTTCATATAACATCAAAGTTTTTAGAAATGAAATAGTTTTAGATGTTTGCAAAGTGACTTGTTGGAGATTACAATAAGAGGGGTGGAGACGATGAAGTGTTGGATCCATTCGAGAACTGTCACTCAGTAAGAAGGGGAGAGCACCAAATATTTTGAATCTGGGACATAAAACTTATGTTGGGGTTCTAAGGATCCAAGAGGCATTTTTCAAAAAATTAATAACATCAGGTGGATTCTACAGGTTTCAAGGGGGAAGGCAATTCCAAGAGGCAGAGAGGTGCATTAATTCTGCAGAGGTGAGCTCTTGAGGAGAAGGGACTTTTAATACTAGCTGTTTGGTACAGACCCCAAAACTCGTATTGCTAGTGAATACTGCTCTATGCCCAGATTGTCAAAAACCTACCAGCGGGTAGAAATGATGGGCACTTGGCATGTGCATACCAGAGTGAGGGACAGAGAGGTCTTGTTCTCCTTGTAATCATCCACAGCTACGGATTGATTCTACTCACTATTCAAATTGGACCCCCAAATTCACAGAATGTGTGTCTCCTTGTGTGCCTTGATCCTATGCAAACAATTCAGAATCCACCCGAACGGCTTGGGTACGAAACACCCTCATCCGGCTCACGGAGGGCTCCTGGCCCTGAGCCCCACCCGTGCCCTGGAGTGCTCTAGAATTTGCTCTTGAATGCCAACGATTCTATCTGCAGACCTGTGGGATGGAGGGAGTCCCCATGTTCGGAAGAGGGTCATTCCTCTGTCTCAAGAGGACCACTCAAAATATTTAAAGTCTGCACAAGGACACGTCTGTTCTTGGGTTGGGCGGACAGAAAATCCCCAGGACAAGTGCATTTTTCAAGTGATCCTCAACCCCCAGCCTCCTTTCTGCGGATTTGCAATGTTTTTATTACAATGTTACCCAGTACAGCTTCATTGACTTAGTCTGCCTTTGAGGAAAAAAAAAAAAAATACACCAAGTTCATGGATTGCTGTTATCCTTTGTATACGGTAAATTAAAACTCTGGCTGGGCTCTGGGGTGTGTGCCTGTCATCCCAGCAACTTGGGAGGCTGAGGCAGGGGAATTGCAAGTTCAAGGCCAACCTCAGCCACTGAGCAAGGTCCTAAGCACCTTAGCAAGATCCTGTCTCTTAATAAAATATAAAAATGGGCTGGGGAGAGGGCTCAGTGGTTAAGCCCTCCTGGGTGCAATCCCTGGTACTATTTTTTTTTTTTAAATCCAACAACAAAACTCCAACTCTGTTGCTTATTTGTGCCTCCCATTTTGGCTGAGGTCTGTGCGTGTTTTAAGACACGTGGGTGGGACACGGGATGAATGTCCCCCGTGTTTTGCATTCTTGTGGGCATGGCTGAGCCCTCCCCGGCCGCACACAGCCTCCGGGCTTTGCTCTTTACCTTTGTACAGCGTCTTGGGCACCTGGCAGGTGTGGCCGCAGCCGTTGGAGCAGCATTTCTTCACCCCCGAGCACTCGTGGTCGACCTCGCAGCTCTCGACGCAGGCGGCCGCAAACCCACTGGCCCTCTCTGGGGCCGGGCAGTCCCCCTGCTTCACCAGCAGGACGTACTTGAGGAACTCGCAGCTGGTTAAGCACTCGTAGTTTTTCTTGGGGAACAGAGGCTGCGAGAGAGAAGCAGAAGGGAGACACAGAGAGGAAAGACACATGAAGTCAGATTCCCAGGCATCCTAAAAGAAGAACTTTTATTTTCCGTTTTGAGACAGGCATCTGGCTAAATTGCTTAGGACTTTGCCGAGTGGCTGAGGCTGGCCTCCTGTCTCAGCCTCCCAAGTCCCTGGGATTATGTGTGTGCATCACCACACCCAGCCCCTTGAACATTTTATGAAATAGATAAATTTGTTGTTTTTTTTTTTTTTAACTCAATCCCCAGAAAGGTTTCATTCCATGGTAATTTCCCAAAGGAATAAGACCCATGAGATGATTTTAGATTGCACACAACGGTCTCTCTTGGCGTTACATCGCATAGTGGTCTGAGCCCGTAAATGCAACGCATCTAAACGACGCCCGGGTTTTAGAGCTGAGGTGCTCAGGCCATCTGCCACCAAGAGGGACTCGTCAATAAGTGGTGCAGCGAGACAACGTGCATCTCCTTCAACATTGATGTGCACCTGCGTCTTGCATCATCTTCTCACCCTTGAGCTGCTATCACAAGATCCTGGCTCTTTCTGCCCATGAGCTGAGGAGCGTCTGAGGCTCCTAAAAGCTTCCCCACACAGAGAGTGGAAGAGAGAATGATATTCTGGGTTCCTTGGCCTCCGTTGGGCTTATGAAAGAATAGCCAAGATGCCCCCCACCCAGCCCAACCTAACCCTGACCCTCCTGAGTTTCCCATAAAAGACGCCTGACGAGAGAGCCATCAGCACCCTAAATTCCACCTTCAACTGCCTTTGACCTTTATGGAAGATGGTGGTCACCATCAATACAGTAGCTCCGGTACAGCCCATTGGTACCTGGAACACACCTGTCCAGGCAGGTTCCATGTCTCCGCCTTGTTTGGACCCAGAATTGGTGGCCTGAATTGATGTGATTACAAAAATGTCTGTGCCCCCGTGGATCTGGGCTTTTAAGTAATCAAGGGTGGGCCACTCACACCATATTGTCCCTTCCAAGGAGGATGTGGTGATGCTAGGTATTGTGGTTCAGATGTGGTGTCCCCCAAAAGCTCATGTATGGAACAATGCAAGAAAGTTGAGAGGTGGAATGATTGGGTTATGAGTGGATTAATCCACTTGAATGGACTCACTGGGTGGTGACTGCAGCAGGTGGGGGGGGGTGGCTGGAGGAGGGGGTCCCTGGGCTGTGCCTTTGGGGTCTCTGTCCTGTCCCTGGTGAGCAGAGCTCTCTCTGCTTCCTGGTGTAGACCAATAAGTGGATTAATCCACTTGGATGGACTCACTGGGTGGTGACTGCAGCAGGTGGGGTGTGGCTGGAGGAGGGGTCCCTGGGCTGTGCCTTTGGGGTCTCTGTCCTGTCCCTGGTGAGCAGAGCTCTCTCTGCTCCCTGGTGCCCTGTCCTGAGCTGCTCTCCTCCTCCAGGCCCTGCCGCCATCTTGTTCTGCCTCCCCTTGGGCCAGAGCCATGGAGTCGGCCCACCAGGGACTGAACCTCTGAGCCCCAAATCAACTTTTCCTCCTCTAATTTTTCTTGTTAGATCTTTTGGTCACAGTGGTAAAAAAAAGATCACTGAAAACACCAGCACTTTGCAGAAGAAGGTAAAGTATGGAGATGCCACCCCAGACAGAGAAGGAGAGCCACACCCTGCCAGGCAAGCCCGCCGTCAACGGCTCCAGGCACAGAGAGCAATCTGGCAGGTCTTAGGCTCTTAGCGCACGTCAGGTACTGCTCCTGAAACAGCTCAGGAGACCCCAAATGCAAGGCACTAAGCAACTCTGTGATACCCTGTCTCTAAATAAAATGAAATAGGGATGAGGATGTGGCTCAGTGGTTCTGTGTCTTGAGTTAGTTCAATCCCTGGTACCCAAATTAAAAAAAAAAATCTCTTGTCTGAAGCACTATCATCTCTGCAGAGAGCTGTAGCCACTGTCCCCCCTAAAAAACAGCGATTTCATTATCTTATTCATCTTGTTGAAGATGATAGGAAATGTTGAAGTAAAATGTGTGTCTGGCCAATATTATGCATATTTTACCACGATTTATAAAAATATGTTAAAGAGCTAGAATTTCTACATACCAAGTGCACATGTATGGCATCACATAGTATCTACGTCTTACAGCCACAATGATTTTTCTGATATAGCAAATTTAATGTATTGAGACTTTGTTCCAGTTGAAGGCCAGGGAAAGATTTCCTGTTTTTTTCTTCATTGGCAAAAGAGGTTAGACTAGAAGCATCATCTACAAAAAGTATGATTCCAAGGTGTGAATCAGACTGGTAGATGCCGCACAAAGTGGGTTGTTAATAGTTACAATAAGTGTTGGCGAGGATGTGGGGAAAAGGGTACACTTGTACATTGCTGGTGGGACTGCAAATTGGTAAGGCCAATTTGGAAAGTAGTATGGAGATTCCTGGGAAAGCTGGGAATGGAACTACCATTTGACCCAGCTATCGCCCTCCTCGGACTATTCCCTGAGGACCTTAAAAGAGCGTACTATAGGGATACTGCCACATCAATGATCATAGCGGCACAATTCATAATAACTAGACTGTGGAACCAACCTAGATGCCCTTCAATAGATGAATGGATAAAAAAAAATGTGGCATTTATACACCATGGACTATTATGCAGCACTAAAAAACGACAAAATCATAGAATCTGGAGGGAAATGGATGGCATTAGAGCAGATTATGCTAAGCGAGGCTAGCCAATCCTTAAAAAACAAATGCCAAATGTCTTCTTTGATATAAAGAGAGCAACTAAGAACAGAATAGGGAGGAAGAGCATGAGGAAAAGATTAACATTAAACAAAAACGAGTGGGGGGGGGAGAGAAAGGGAGAGAGAAGAGAAAGCATATGGAAATCGTAGGAGACCCTCAATGTTACACAAAATTACATAGAAGAGGTTGTGAGGGGAAGGGGGGAACAAGGGAGAGAATTGAACAACAGCAGATGAGGTAGAGGGGGAAGATGGGAGGGGAGGGGAGGGGGGATAGTAGGGGTTAGGAAAGGTAGCAGAATACAACAGTCACTAATATGCCATTAGGTAAAAATGTGAGTGTGTAACGGATGTGATTCTGCAATTTGTATTTGGGGTAAAAATGGGAGTTCATCACCCAATTGAGTCAAATGTATGAAAGATGATATGTCATGAGCTCTGTAATGTTGTGAACAACCAATAAAAAAAAATAGAATTTGAAAATGGCACGAATCAACTGTACTGAAATCCAAGCTGGACTTAAAAACCTTACAGGTTAGACTTGGAAGAAGAGCTACAGTTTCAACATCGAATCTCCACAAATTTGCAACTGGTTCATTCAAAAGCCACTTTGTAAACATTTAAAGTATCCAGATCTCTTCGGGGGTTTTGTCTCCCATTATTTCATAGCTCATTTTTTCTGTGAGTGGTTTAGATGTTTTTATTTGGTTGGCCTGGGGAGTTTGAAATTTAGTTCCAAACCCAAGTGAGTAATCCTGAAAGTACGCTAACAGACTTGCTACAGTTACGCAGTAAGCACCAGCCTCCCTCTTTCCACACGATGTGTACATTACAAGCCACGTGGAAAGAAAGGACCGGACCGAGTTACCAAGATCACTGGCCTCCAACACACAGGCCGGCCGGGATCTCCAGCCCCAGACCTGCTCCTTAGGTCTGGTGAGCGTCTGCTCTTTGCTAAGTTGGAAATCACAGGGAGGTGGTTTGCATCATGCGCTAATCAAATCAACTCCACTCAAACATAGAACATATGAATACAATGGAACAAATTCACCCAGGAAAAGAGAGCATGAGTCTGACATCAGCTTCCAAAGATTGTACTCTCCATTCCTATAGCACCCTAAGGGTCTGCCTGTCAATCACTGCACCCTGGATCCAGGGAACGGAGATGTGTCTCCTCCCACTGAGAACTCACTGAGTTAACGGGGCAGACTCAGAAACAATGACCACAAAGACAAACAAAGTGCCTTAGAACAGATCTGAAACGTTGATTCTCAAAGAGAATAAGAGAAGAAGGGTCACTGTTCCAAGTCCACTGTTCCACATTTCCAAAGCCTTCCGTTACTCTGAAAAAAACTTTACAAGATCCAAAGAGGGAACTTGGGCTCTGCTCCTTCCCCCGTGCGGCCAGACTCTAGTTTTCCACCTGTTGCTTCTAGGTAAGGACTGGAATCTGCTCATGGGGACATGGAATATGTTGCATCTTGTAAAAAAAACAGTCTGAAGGAGGCGGGGGATTGAACTCAGGGGCACTCCATCACTGAGCCACACCCACAGCCCTATTTTGTGTTTAATTATTTAGAGACAGGGGAGTTGCTTAGCGCCTTGCTGTGGCTGAGGCTGGCTTTGAACTCCTGATCCTCCCACCTCAGCCTCCTGAGCAGTTGGGATGACTGGCCTGAGCCACTGCGCCCAGCTCAGTCGCAGGTTTTTACTTAAATGAAGTTCACTTTATAATTGGGTGCATCTGATGCAACAGGAGCTCTGTTTTATGATTTCTATTTATCAAAGCTAATTTTTTTTCCTCTGTCCATTTCCCTGGATAATTATAGTGAAATAGGCTGGAAAAACACTAATAGTGAGAAAATGAATTGGAGAAATATGTTGTCTACACATACGCCGTCTCTGCTTGTCTTTAATTGCGGACTTGATGAGAGCTTATTGAAGTGCATAGAAATAAGAAGAAAATGTGGACAAGTCAAAGGAAACTATACGTGACTATTAATCCTCTGGACAGGAGCAGAATGTATAAACTAGTCTCCTAACAGCAAACGGCAAATCCTGTCAATGCAGATTATATGGGCCTCAGAAAAGTAACCTGTAACCATGGAGCCTGCAAAATTTCCTGCTATATTATGAATTAATGATGGCATGAATCAATTGTCCTGCAACCAAAGCTCAATTGAAGAACCTTACAGGTAAAACTTGGAAGTTCTTCAAATTACCATGAGTAAAAAGCCCATTAACTTCACGGTAAATAAAAGTACACATAGCAACCCAGATTCATGTGCTAGTATTCAATTTCTTGCTGGTACAATGACTTCCCGTGAATTAAGTCAAGTTATTAATTGTAGAATTAATGTCACCACAATTCCTTCATAAAGCTCTTTATACGATTAACTTCAAAAAAATCATATAAATGGAAATATTTCCTCAGGTCTTTAATTACAATTTAAACTTTGGAAAAAAAATATGATTATTATATAGGCCCTAATTTTCTTTTCCTACCTTTGCTATTCCCCGAACCAAGAACAAAATTGACATTCAAAGGCCATGTATTTTCTATTAGATGGCTACAGGAATGGATGTCATTTTGCATCCAGAGAAGAAATATAAAGCAAAATGACAAAAGAAAATCTCTTAGTGGTACATTGGATAAAGTGAAAAATTCTCCATTTTTTAAAAAATACATATAATCATATTATATATTACTATGCGATCTTAAGTCTTATAAATGTCTCCTATGTCTTATCTCCAAATATCTAAAGAGTAATGTGTGCTTTTTACTGCCTTATCTGAGCAACGTGCTAAGCTTCAGTAGGAAAAATAAATAAATAAATAAAACCATCTTACCTACTTGTGGACAAGGGGTCAAGATAAAATCAAATACTAACTACAGTAGATGAAATTTATCAGATGCTTGAAGGAAAAGATACTACCGCAGATAGCAGTCTTTGATTTGGAATGTAATGCCGCCTGTTGTATAGAAAATTAACTCATGCAGCAGTGGTAGAAAGATGAACATAGAGAAATGCAATACACTACTTTACTCTTCAAAATCATACAGATATGAAGCCCCCGCCGTGGACAGAACACATGATTTTGCCTTTAGGTCACTGTTACAGAGATGTGCCATGTGTCAATTCTGGTTTTTTTGTTTTTTTTGGGGGGGGGTGGTAACCAGGGATTGAACTCAGGGATACCTGACCACTGAGCCACATCCACAGCCCTATTTTGCATTGCTTAGCACCTCACTGTTGCTGAGGCTGGCTTTGAACTCACGATCCTCCTATCTCAGCCTCCCTAGCCACGGGGATTACAGGTGTGAGCCCCAGGTGTCCATCCTTTAGATAGAGAGCAGCATTTGCAAAGAGGGTGTGAGGTTTTCTCCTGGCCGACAATGAGGAATACAACCTTGAATAGGTCATCTTCTGATGTGGGTGTGACATTCTCATCCTCATCATCGCCATCATCACCATCATCACCACCGTCATCACCATGACCCTATGACTGTCACCATCACCACCAACACCTCCTCATTATCATTCCATGAACGTCATCATGACTGTTGCTGTCACTACCGTCACCACCACCATGACCATCACCACCACCATGACCATCACCACCACCATGACCATCACCACCACCATCACCACCACCATGACCATCACCACCACCATGACCATCACCACCACCATCACCATCACCACCACCATGACCATCACCACCATCATGACCATCACCACCACTATCACCACCACCACCACCATCACCATCACCACCACCATGACCATCACCACCACCATGACCATCATTATCACCACCACCATGACCATCATTATCACCACCACCATCACCATCACCACCACCATCACCATCACCACCACCATGACCATCACCACCATCATGACCATCACCACCACCATCACCACCACCATCACCATCACCACCACCATCACCATCACCACCACCATCACCATCACCACCACCATGACCATCACCACCACCACCACCACCACCACCATCACCACCACCATCACCACCACCATCACCACCACTATGACCATCATTATCATCCTTGATAACATCCCATCATCATCAGGACCACTGTCATCGTCACCATCAATATCATCTCCATCACCATCATCCCATCACCATCTCTGCCATCACCACCAACATCACCATCTTGACCACCATCATCATCACCATTAGTACCATCATATTCTCCCCCATCATCATTACCATCACCACCACCATCAACCACACCATCACCACCACCATCACCACTGCCATCCTCACCATCATCACCACCACCCTTACCACCACCATCCTCACCATCACCACCACCATCCTCACCATCATCACCACCACCATTATCACCACCATCCTCATCATCACCACCACCATCACTACCACCATCCTCCCCACCATCACCACCACCATCACCACCACCATCATCATCACAACTATCACCACCACATCACCACCATCATCACCACCACCATATCACCACCATCCTCACCATCACCACCACCATCCTCACCACCATCACCACCACCTTTCTCCCCATCATCACCACCATCATCACCACCACCGTCACCACCACCATCACTACTATCACCACCATCATCACCACCATCATCCACCACCATCACCACCATCATCACCACCACCATCACCACCACCATGCTCAACATCATCACCACCACCATCCTCCCCACCATCACCACCACTATGCTCACCACCATCATCCTCCACCATCACCACCATCACCACCACCATGCTCACCATCATCACCACCGCCATCACCACCATCATCATCACAAATATCACCACCACCATCATCACCATCATCACCACCACCATTATCACCACCATCCTCATCATCACCACCACCATCACCACCATCATCACCACCACCAGCAGCACCACCATCACCACCACCATCCTCCCCACCATCACCACCATCAGCACTACCACCATCTCTACCACCATCACTACCATCATTACCACCATCATCACCACCACCACCATCACCACCACCATGCTCATCATCCCCACCACCATCCTCACCATCATCACTACCACCATCACCACCACCATCCTCCCCACCATCACCACCACCATCACCACCATCCTCACCATCATCACCGCCACCATTATCACCACCATCCTCCCCATCACCATTGCCATCACCACCACCATCCTCCCCACCATCACCACCACCATCACCACCATCCTCACCACCACCATCCTCCCCACCATCCTCCCCACCATCACCACCACCATCACCACCACCACCACCATCACCATCACATCTGTAGTAATGAAGCCCAGCAGGTGCGGTATCTACCATCCCTCTCCCTGTAGTGGAGCTCCACTTCCTCATCTCGATTCTGCCTCGGGAGTCCTCATGACCATCATTATTTCCTTCTACTAATTAAGGATCAGGAGCTCAGGGAGATCATGGGTCCAAAGTCACCAATCAAATAAGAATCCAAGCAGCCATTCGACCCAACGTTGTTTTAAGGTGTCGGGGTAAATATGAGAAGACTCTCATTAGAACCCAGTGGTTCTCAAGTGGCTTCCCTATTAGGATCCCCTGGGGACCTTCTAAAAATGGTGCCCTGGGTAAATTCCTGATCTGTTACTTCAGCCGCCCTGGAAAGCACCCCAAAAAGTGGCCATTTTTAAAGCACTCTTGGTGATTTCAGTGTATGGCCAAGATGAAAAACAAACAAACACATCCACTGGGTGAGTTGATCCTAATGAGTTATGACAACCCATGTCAGATTTTTTCAACCAAATGAGGTCATTCAAGACTTGGCATTCAGGGTTTTTACCTGCAACTAGTCATGTAAGAACCGTCTGCCTGGAATGTAGTAAAAATCCAGGTTCCCAAGAGGAAAAGTGGTGTTCGGGGTAAACCACACAGTGTGCACAAACACACTCAGAACAGCCAACCCCGCTTATTAGAATGCTAGGTAGTAGTCGGAACCTTCTAGAAGTTTTTGAGTTTTCAGATCCCAGCCCAGAATCAACCAGTGAAGCAAGTTTTTTTTTTTTAATTTGCTTTAAATTCTCATCTAATAAATTAAGATAAAAGAAATGAATTCTGGTGTTCTATGGCACCACAGGGTGATTACATTCAAGGGGCATTTCTAAGGAGAACCGTCTGGATTCTGCTGGGTTCGCGCTTCTGACAAGCTAACCTATGGCCATTTCTGGGTGGTCGAATTTAGAGTAAGGGTTTGGTTTTATTCTTTAGTGTAATTAATTGCTCAATTAATTTTTAGTGACCAGGTAAGATTTCTCTGAAAATCTACAAGAAATAAAGACCTAAAAAGAGGAAAACTGGGACTACTAAGTGTACCTTTCAGAGAAGGCATCGAAACACTAAGAAAGGAAGATAAAGAGTTCTCCCTGCAAATGTTTCTAATTTATGCCTGGAAACTTGGGGGTAATTTGCCCGGAAACTCAATTATAAATAGTAACTTATTAGATGTGATTGCAATTAATTTGTTTCCCAAGCACATTAGAGTCCTTGGCCGTGGACCATATAAAATTAGAAGGAAATCAGGGAAGAAGAACACAACAAGGTTACAGGAGGGACATCAGATGACAGTGGGATCGGCAGAATTTGTTCTGGTTTCCTGTAGGACGCGAGAGCAACGGCAGCACACAACGACCCGCGGTGTGGTTCAGCAGAATGACAAGAGGTCAGTCTCCACACGCAGAAATGATTAATGCTGAGCCTACGGAAATGTTAATTACCCTAAAAATCGATCGTTACACTGTGTATACGTGTATCCAATTATCATCCTATACCCCATAAGCATGCACGAATATTGTGTATCA
Organism: Urocitellus parryii; assembly: GCF_045843805.1. Lineage (NCBI taxonomy): Eukaryota > Metazoa > Chordata > Mammalia > Rodentia > Sciuridae > Urocitellus > Urocitellus parryii. The sequence goes on from NC_135548.1 coordinate 2,447,238, forward strand.
ATGAAAAAAAATGTTATTATGTATCAATAAAGAAAATCAGATACTTGGATATTAGGAGATGGCTTTCTTATCAGTTCTGACCTTTTTTGTTTGCTTGCTTCGATTTGAGTCAACCTCTATTTATCTTGGTTCCTCCTTTGCCTAACTACTTTCAGTACAAATATGTACTCCCTTGGACGGGAGGACACGTACGTCCGCAATTGTCCACAGTCCTGCTGCCAGCTCTTGAGAGGATGCTTCAGCACATGCAGAATTCCAGAAGTTCAAAGCTTCCCTCTGGGGCATATTTTATCATTTTCATATTTAGCTTCTTTCAGTAACTCTTTACAGGAGTTCCCAGACATAGAGCTTTACACTTCAGATCCTAAAGAGATGCACTGATTTAACCTCTATGTTACGCAGCAGTTGAGGGATATGTTTTAAGAACAAGAAATCCCCACGTAGGAAAGTCATACTCTTTAGTGATTTGCTTTTAGTCAAGCTCAAAAAAAAATGTAATTATCACTTTCCTTTGTACCTATATGGATATACCACAGTGAATCTCACCATCGTGGACATCCATGAGAAACTTTAAAAAAATAACTCTGGATAAAAGGCAGAATGCCTCTTCCTCATGGGAAAATTTATTTTGTGATGAAAATTACCAAGAACTGAATTCTTCTTTTGTTGCTGTAATTATTTTTAAAATTGTTGCATTACACTTAAAAGTGGAATTCACTGTTACATATTCATATAGGCACAGAATATCATTTGGCCCACAGTCTAAATGTAAGTTTTACGATGTAATTATGACTATGGATTTTCCTAGGAGTTGGAAAACTTTCTGAAAAGGAGTATAATAATTGCTTAACTAATTTTTTTTTTTTGCAGGGTGGAGAAGCTGGGGATTGAACCAGGGGTGTTTTACCTCTGAGCTGTATCCTCAGCCTTTTTGTATTTTATTTTAAGACAGGGTCTTGCTAAATTGCAGAGGCTGGCCTTGGAATTTGGATCCTCCTGCCTGAGTTAATTTCAAAGTTCAGATGAGGATCGAGTTCATTTAATTTTCATCGAGATGGCCTTTAATCCAGGAGAATACTGTCAAGAAGGCAGGGATTTATTTGTTTACGTCTCATTTGCTTATTGCTGTACCTCAATCGCACTGCTGGGCGTATTCACAAAGTGCATTTTGCTAATTTCATCTCGGTTCATTGGGATAATATACCTGCCCATTGTTAAAGCTAAGCTTTGGAGTGGTTTGTTACTTACCGAGAGATAACTAATAGATACATCAAATGGGATGCATATGGTTTCTGGGAAAGCTTAGATTTCAATAAAACAGATGGCACCACGTCATTCCTTGGGGAGGCGGAAGCCATGATTGATGCTTTTGTGTCTCTTCTGTGGCTTCTCGAGAATGTTGGTAGCACACAGAGACTGAGGGTGGGTCTTCTTATTGGATTTAACACTACATCATTAGCTCACCCTGCCTGTCCGTCTCAGAGCAATGGGTTAAATGACCTTGACTACCTGCAAGGGCTCTGTGTGTTATTGAAGGCACCTTGATCCTTGCCATTACCAAAGGTTTTGCTCCAAGGTCGTTGGGAAGGTCAAATGAGACGATGGGCATGGGCTATTCACACGGCACATGGTGGACATAATCATGATCCCGTTGAGGATGTAACGATGATCCCGATTTGGCACCCAGCTTCTCAGAATAGTCTGTGTCCTGCCAAGGGGATCTCACAGCAGCCCTTGCTTCAGTGGTTGGAGACCGGGTCACTGTGGCTGCCCACATCCTCCGGAGGACATTCCTTCCAGCCCAGCCCTCCCCCACTCCCTTCCAAGACACCCGATGATGACATCATTTCATTTGGATGATGTCACTGGGCATCTTGCTGGCCCTACTGAGCACCCCTTAGTGAGTGACCTCTGTCAACTCTTTCCTCTTCTGGTCCTGTCTACCTCTCGAGGTCACTATCTTTAAGCCTGGACAATCCGCCAGTCTTCCTAGCTACATCTTATAAGAAACCAGGTTGGCACCCAGCCTGCGCCCCTGAGCTGCGGGTGACATCTCAGCTCACTGTCTTCCATGGATGGGTGAAATCATCAACTCGCCGCTCTCTTACCTCACAGAAACTTTGACATTGGTGTTTCCGTAGGTCCCCCGGTTCCTTGCACGGCTCCAGGCACTGGAGGAAAGAAAAAAATATATATTATACACATGGGTAAGAACCAAAGCAAGGGAAGGACAGAAGTCGTCTGTGAGCTTCCCATGCCTCTTTGTCCTGGTGGGTTTAGGAAATCCGATCCATCAGCTGATGGTCAAACTGCTTGGGCATCTTTGTAGAACAGAAACCAAAAAACGAAGAAAAAAAGTGCATTTCAACCCAGTTGACCAAGGCAAGTCACAGAGGCTGGCAGTGAGCTATAGGAAGAGTAATGATATTCACCATCAGAAAGAACACCCTTCAAGAGATGTGTCTCATTCCGTCAGGAGTGCTTTTTAAAGTGTGCCGCTTCTGATGAAATGTTTTGCTCATGAAATTAAATATCCACTTGCTTTTAAATGGGCAACATTGGGCTATCTTTTGCAAGTAAACGAGTGAAAATTTTACTGTTTTATGTTTTTTGCAATTTTTTAAGTACACAGATGCATGCTTATTAACTATAATCACCATGTTCAAAATAGGTCATTGTTCAATATCCCTGTTACTTAACTGAAATTTTGTATCCTTAGACCAACACCTCCCCAATTCTCTGACTCTCCCTGATACCTCCCCAGATTCAGTAATTCCTATTCTATTCTCAATTTCTATGAGATCAACTTTTTGAGATTCCCCAGGAGTGAGATCATACAGTATTTGTCTTTCCGTATTTGATCTATTTCATTGAACATAACATTCTCCAGTTGTATCCATGTGGTCACAAATGACAGAATTCTATTTTTAATGGTAAGAATAGTATTCTCTCGTGCATGCATACACCATATTTTCTTTATCCAGTCCTCAATCGATGGGCACTTAGGTTGTTTCCATTTCTCAGAGATTGTGAATAGTGCTGTAATATATAGGAGAGGGCAGAAACCTTTTTTTAAAATCATTTTTAAAATTTGTGAAAAATTTACTGTTTTATGTCTTTGCAATTTTTAAGTACAACAGTTATACATGACAGTAGAATGCACTTGGATACCTCATACATAGATGGAGCATAATTTCTCCTTCTTCTGGTCGTACATGATATAGATCGATTAGAAGTAATGAAATAGAAAATGCCATCAAAAGCCTACCAACTCAGAAAAGCCCAGGACAGACAGATTCTCAGACATGCATCCATTTCAATCACTTCATCGAAGGAGGTTGAATAAATCTGAACATTAGATTCTGACATGAGAGTTGCGCAAGAGAAGAGCTGTATGATACATACACTGTATGACTCTATGTACTTTAATAAATCAAAGATTCAAACAAAGTCATCAACCTGCATTCCTTCATAACAATTTAATAATAAATAACATTGTTAAATAAAAAAGTTTATACATATATAGCATATCGTTTATTACCATGTATATAGTTCATATAGCAAATACACAAATACGCATACATACATTCACAGAGAGGTATACTATATGCCTGTGTATATATATATATATATAACAATAGGCCTCATGATTCACATAAAAATGAAGAATTTATATACAAGGAGATTTGATTCTCAAAATGATAATTATAGGTCATTCAACTTTTCGTCAGTAAAAGTTAGTGGTGATGTATATTCAAATGTGAGTCAACTCAGTATAGACACGACATTATCATAAGCCTATGATTATTTTACCTATTTATTTCTTTTTTGGTGCTGGGATTGAACTCGGGGACACTCAATCACCGAACCCCATCCTCAGCTCTATTTTGCACTTTATTTAGAGACAGGGTCTCACTGAGTTGCTTAGGGCCTCACTGTTGCTGAGGCTGGCTTTGAACTTGAGATCCTCCTGCCTCAGCCTCCCAAACCACTGGGATTATACGTGTGTGCCACTGTGCATAGCACCTGATTTTCAGTTTGATTCTTGCTCTATTTTCCGATTAGAACTGCAATTCTCAGCTACATTTTGGCTCTCTAGAGGGCCAAACTCAGGGTGCATGGTAAGTAGTGAGACGTTTTTCAATCTAGGTTTCGGTAGCTTTTTGCCTGGTTTAAAAGAAAAAGACTCACCAATGGAACTTAATTTTCAAATACTTACTGCCAGTTTCCAATCAAGAGGCAGAATGCTAAAACTACCACCCTCCAAGTCTACCACGAGTCTTTCACAGCAATGTCCCTCAAAGTGTGATCTTTAGCCAAAAATGTAGCCCCCCACCCCTTGGAGTCTGCTAGCAAAGAAAATCTCAAGATCCTCCCTCTACTCCTGCAGAGGCATGACCTCTGGGTCTTTTGCAAAGGTCCCCTTGGAGATTCCAATACTCACTACGCTTTAAAGAGCAATGCTATCGAATCTGGGGCCAAGATGCTATGGTGTCTGCTTCTTATTATCTCACTTATTTGGTGCTATATGTGCAATCCATTTAAGCTTCTATTTGAATTGTCTGGTTTCCCATCAGCGGGTGACGAGCAGCCTCCAAACACACATCTTAAAAGTATTGTTATTCAGAACCGACATTTCATTTTTAAAAATTATTTCAAGAATATAAGCAACAATAAATGTTGGTGAGGATGTGGGGGAAAGGCTCAGTCACACATTGCTGGTGGAATTGGTGCAAACACTCTGGAAAGCTGGGTGGAGATCTCTCGGAAAACTTGGAATGGAACCACCATTTGACCCAGCTATCCCTCTCCTCGGTCTATACCCAAAGGACTTAAAATCAGCATCCTACAGGGACACAGTCACATCCATGTTTATAGCAGCACAATTCATCATAGCTAAACTACAGAATCAAACTAGGTGTCCTTCAACAGATGAATGGATTTTTAAAAACGAGGTGTATATACACAATGGAATATTACTCAGCCTCAAAGAAGAATTAAATTATGTCATGTGCAGGTAAGTGGATCGAGCTGCAGATTAGTTAAGTGAAAGAAGCCAATCTCAAAAATCCAAAGGCCAAATGTTTTCCTCTGATCTGTGGATGCTAATTCACAACGGGGAGTGGCTCGGGAGGAATAGAGGTACTTGGGTAAGGCAGAGGGGAGTGAAGGGAGGGGAAGGGATATGAGGATGGGAAAGATAGTAGAATCAGACACTATGACCCTTTGTGTGTATCTGATTAATGACCCGTGTGGTTCTACATCATGCACAACCAGAAGAATGAGAAGTTATACTCCAAGTATGTATGATGTGACAAAGTGCATTCTACTGTCATGGATTAACTAATTACGATAGATAGATAGATGAAAATCCTCTATAAAACCTATCCATCAAGAATAGCCCAGATACGCTGAGCACACTCATGCACACCTGCTATGGAGGCCTCTCAGGAGGCTGAGGCTGGAGGATCACAGATTCCAAGCCAGCCTCAGCAACCTAGTGAGTCCCTATGCAATTTGGCAAGACTCTCTCTCAAAATAAAATACGTTTTTCGAAAAGGGCTGGGGATGTGGCTCTGTGGTTCAGTGCCCCAGGTTCCTCCCCCGCCCCCACACCACCAGCACCAAGAAAAAGAAAAAGAATAGTTGGGTACAGTCATTGGCATAAATATTCGTTGGGTCTGTCAAAGATTTGCCTGCTTTGATCACAACGTAAAGGTCAAGTCAAGGAAAAAAAATGGAGGGAGGAAGACTTCCAATCTTAGGGGGAGGAAACTGGAGCAAGAGAGCTCATCCCCAGTGTTACCATTAGGAATGCAAGCAGATCACCTCTTTTTAAAAACTTAGCCCAGAAAGAGACATCCGCAATGTGACTTGCTTGGACGATCACTCTGTATGAAAGTTATATTTTAAAAATCTCTAGCAATTCAAAATAGGCTCAGACAACATGCGACTAGGATGAAAGTTTCCCGGGCACAGGAATTTGGTGACATTTTTCTAAAATGTCCTCAGGGTACTGTAGAGATCTTTGCTTCTACTGCAATGGATTTGCAGCAGGAGAGAGTAGGTATCAGTGAGTTGTTGGGCATCTTGGGGGAGCTTGGGTGTCTGTGTGGGGTTTGGCATTCTGAATTTCGGGTGGAGCAGCTCACCCTGCTAATCAGGTTCTTCAAGCTCGTGAATGGCCTTGAGTGCAGCTGGTCTGTTCTCTGTCCCCCAAATGCAAAATTTTCTTCCTGTATCCATTTGTTACCGTCTTTTTTTTTTTTTCTTAAAGAGACTTTATCTACTCAAATCGACTATAGCATCAAACTATTTGTGTTGTCCACGTGAGTGCACACGGACATACCTTCTGTGCATGGATAGAACATTTATCATTTTACTCCAAGAATTCTCACATTTGATTTTTACTCTGCCTTAGTCCGTTTTACGATGCTATAACAAAGCACCTGGGGCTGCATACTTTATAGAGAAAAGAGGTTTCGGTTGGCTTCCTGTTCTAAAGGCTAGATGCAGTGACCACATGGGGGTGAGGACTCCCCTGGCTGTATCATAACAGATGAAACAGAGAAACACAAAGGGAATTAGACTGTGGTAAAGCTCAAAGGAATGTTATTTGCATTAGAGCATGCGACTCTACGGATACCGCTTTCTACAAGGGCTTAAGAAGATAATGTATGCAAAAGAGATTTGTGACCAGACAGGTACTTGGCAAATCTATGGGATCAGTAAATTATTGTGATCCCAAAGAAGGTTCAGTCTCCCAATGCCTGACTCAGAGGAGACAAAGTACTGGCAAAGAAGGAACCGGTTGCTACTACCTTGACGACCTGCCATCTGGTAAATCCAGCACAAGATTCCACACACGCAGCCAAACACCTTCATTAAAGTCTCGTTAGGGAACTAAACCAACAGCCGAGGAAGTAGAACTCATCATCATGTTATGCCAAGTAAACAGAATCCACGCGGAAACAAAGCCACGGCGTTGCATACATTTCCCGTACAGATGAGCATCTGCAGAACCAATAAATCCGGATTAATGTTTCCTCTGTGCAACGTACTCGTCTCCTCCCCAGGGCAGGGGAAATAGAGCAAGAACGTTGTTCCCTGAGGGAGGGTAGAGTTGATCAAGGGAAAAACACACGTGGGTAAGTCGGTCTGCATCCACGAACCATGAACGTGGAGGAGAGAAGAGAAATCGGCCGCGGGAAGCACAGAGTTGGTTTCTCCAGCTCACGTTTCGGGGAGTGGAGTGTTGCAGGAGAGCAGCTCAGGACAGGGCACCAGGGAGCAGAGAGAGCTCTGCCCACCAGGGACAGCACAGAGATCCCCAAGGCACAGCCCAGGGACCCCCTCCTCCAGCCCCACCCCACCTGCTGCAGTCACCACCCAGTGAGTCCATCCAAGTGGATTAATCCACTATGAGTCTACACCCAGTGAGTCCATCCAAGTGGATTAATCCATTGATCAGATGAAGGATCCTATAACCTCATCATTTTACCTGCAAACTTTCTTGCTTTGTGTCACACATGAGCTTTGGGGGACACCTCCTATCTAGGAAACCACAGCACGTGGTACAGAAGGCACGGCGTGATGCGTTGGAGGCACACGGGAGAGATTCAGGGAGGGGTCTGACATGGCATCGGAAATGTGGACGTGGAGTTTGGAGCAACGGCCAAAGCTAATGGTGGACCGCCACGGGCTTCCGCTGTCTCCCTCCCCCCTCCATTCACTCACTCTCCCCGCGGACACTCAGCACGTTCTGCTCCTTCGTGACGCACCTGCAAAATCTCTGAGCCACACAGACCTCACCTCCCAGGACCCTGCGGTCTACACAGGTGATTTGTAATGAGGGAGAAGTCCAGGCGGGCCGTTGGCTTCAGGTCTGAGCATTGCCAACAACAACTGGTGCAGGTCATCCAGGCTGAGTACTCGGCTCCGACAGCGAAGATTTTGGGTGGAAAGGCACAGGACCGTGCACATGTGTTGTCCAGGTCCGCTTCTCCAATCGGGCGGGAGAGTGCTGAGGATCAGATCGGCGCTCTTGCAGGGGGTTGTGCGGAGACACCTTGGGCCACCTCCCAGCTAAGGAGACCAGAGACTAATGACTCACTGGAGGTGGCTCTCAGGACGAGCAGAAAAGAAAAACAGAAAACATGGAGCTTCGGAGTGAGGACCAGAGGAGACTCCCAAAGGGACCACTTGCCAAAGGTCTTCTTCTCCATCCAAATTGTCTTTATTTTATTTTATTCTAATTTTTTGGTACCAGGGATTGAGCTCAGGGACACTCGACCCCTGAGCCACATCCGTAGCCCTTTTTAAAAATCCTGCTTTTTATTTAAAGACGAGGGTTGAAATAAAATCGACAAGGATGACGTTCTGAAGGCCCCGCACCTTGTTGGAGCTCCGTGAATGTGTGCTCTTCCTGCCTCCAGGATCCACCCAGGAAATGCACTCAAATCCTTTCACATCTCTGCAAGAAGCTTTGGGGGGTTAATTGGAGAAGAAACGAAAATCCCCTTGAATCCTAGACTCTCGAGGGTGTTTCGATCCTTGTGTTCCAAGATGCTGGTTTTCTTGCCAGAAACGCCGGTAGCTGGTGTGCGGGCGGGAGGTAGACAGAGAGGGGAAAATTCAAGAGCAGGGAGCTCATCTGGTCTCTTTTTGACAAAAACTATTTTTTGTCGAACGATTTTTTAAAAAACCAACCCGTCACAGTTCCCCGAGGACCCAAAGGTAGGACCGTGCCACCTGGGTGTGCACGACGACACCTGGACTGCATTTTATCACAACTGTCTCTTACCCGGAAGGCAGCTCTGGCCTCGAGAGCTCTTGCATGTTGTGCATTTAGAAACAAATCAAAGCACAAGGTGGAGAAAACGACCTCGTGAAGGCAGTTATTATCGGAAAACCATTCTCGATTTCTTCTCCCTGAAACTACCGAGATGCCCATCACGCACCGTGGTTCTTGATTCCAAAGGTGGCTTTCTTTCTCGGCATGCATCCTGATTTTTGAGCTGGATCGTCTGCCACGGCATTTTTGCACAGCGCTGAAGTTTCAAGTAGATGGTGCCACCGTGGTGCACGTGACCCGGCAGCTCGGGAGGCTGAGGCAGGAGGATCGTGAGTTCAAAGTCGGCCTCGGCAATGGTGAGGCCCCAAGCAACTCAGGGAGACCCTGTCTCTAAACAAAATACAAAATGGGGCTGGGGAGGGGGCTCAGTATTGGGACAATCGATGATACCTAAATGCAAAGTGCCGATGAGATAATGGCATGACATCAGTGCTCTGCCCCCTGACCTGGATAACACCACGGCAGTTACTCAAGAGAACGCGCTTGGTCTGATGAGACGCACGCAGAATTATGAGGAGTTAAAGATTCAAGATGTCTGCAGCTTATAAGGTTGGAAAAATACTAATTGCATATAAATATAATGAGATGTGACTTACACAAGGCCAAAATATTAACCACTGGCCAATATACACTGGGTTAAGTAAGTAGATATGAACCACCCAATCCGGCCCCCAACTTGTTTTTATAAATAAAGTTTTATTGGAGCCCAGCCATACCCACTAATTCACATATTATACGTCCCCCATTTGCACACTGGTGAGTAGCTGTACAGATGATCAAGCAAGCTAAACATTTTCACCCAGTTGTAACCAAGAGGTTTGCTGTAGATAAAGCATGGTTAAAAGTTTATGGCACTATTGTCATTGTTTTTCTAGTTTTTTTTAGAAAATAAAGTAAAAAAGTTAAAAATAAATATACAGGGCAAGGGTTATGGCTCAACGGGGCAGTGCCTGCCTAGCACGTGTGAGGCACTGGGTCCGATCCTCAGCACCACGTTAAAAAAATGAATGAATAAAGGTGTTGTGTCCATGTGCAACTAAAAAAATATCTAAAAATATATAAATTACAAAATATAAAATACAAAATAATATTAGAATTACTTCACACCTCAAGATCACACGTTTTCTTCAGCCACCACCATTTACAAAGTGCGTATGGACCTCGATCTGTGAGCCAAAGATCCTTTTAAGAATTCATCGGGCTGCGGGTGCAGCTCAGTGACACGGCGGCTGCCTGGCACGTGATTCATGCACATTTTTCATTTCATAGATAACATGCACATTAAAGAGTGCACCCAGGGGCTGGGGAGGGGGCTCAGTGGTAGAGCGCTTGCCTAGCCCAGGTGAGGCCCTGGGTTCCATCCTCAGCGCCACATTCAAACAATAATGAAAACGAAGGTACTGTGTCCACGTGCAATTAAAAAGTAACAACAACAAAAAGTACAGTCGGCCGGGCGCATGTGGCGCACGCCTGTCATCCCAGCGGCTCGGGAGGCTGAGGCAGGAGGATCGAGAGTTCAAAGTCAGCCTCCGCCAAAGCGAGGCCCTAAGCCACTCAGGGAGACCCTGTCTCTCAATAAAATACAAAACAGGGCTGGGGACGGGGCTCAGGGGTGGAGAGCCCTCGAGTTCAATCCCTGGTACCAAAAAAAAGGGGGTATAACAAGCTCTAAAGGTCGTTCATAACAGCGGCAGGTGACGCTGTCGTGGGTACATATACTGCAGCCCCTGACTACCTCTGAGAAATGACATCTGTCTATCCATCGGGTGGGTGACGGGAGAGAAGGCGTCAAGAGACGTTCTCAAAGGAGGCATGTCCCTGGGGGCCGAGGATGCAGCCACCCACCGTGAGCACGCTCATGTCTTGCAGTTAGCCGCAGCCTGCAAACGGGACCTTGGTATCTGTCACTGCAGTGTCAAAGGACCCGTGGGGACTGTCACCCCAACTCGCGGTTTGCGCCATGCTGCCTGGGTATTTCATTCTGCTCTCCCTTTGCCTTCAGAGGTGACACCAAGGCTCTCTCCGCGCGTGAGATCCCGTGATCATAATCAATCCACTAAAGCCATTTGGATCCCCATGTCCCCGGCCGCTCAGCTCACGGGCTGCAGGAGCCCACTCTGCACCAGGAGCCAAGCAGACCTCTGCGTCTCCCGATGGAGTTTCCCCGGCTTCCACCCCGGACCTCCAATGCAGGGTGAGGGACCCCGGCCAAAGATGTCCCCTCCTCCTGCAGTTGTGTCCTGGGCTCCTGGGCTAACGGAGCCCTGCGGGGTGGACTTGGTGTTCGCCCTCCTCATCCGTCGCTCTGCAGAACCCCAACTGCTCAACAGAAAGTAGGAGGCTGAGGCAGGAGGGTCGTGGGTTCAAAGGCTCAGGAGGCTGAGGCAGGAGGGTCGTGGGTTCGAAGCCAGCCTCAGCAACTTAGCAACTCAGTGAGACCCTCTCTCTAAATAAAATAGTAAAAAAAAAAAAAAAAAAAAAAGAGGCAGTGTTGCTCAGTGGTTAAGCCCTCCTGGGTTCAATCCCTGATTTAAAAAAAAAAAAAATGTAGCCACAGGGTCTCTGCTGGTCTTCGGTGTCAGCGGCATTCATGGAGGGCCCCAGAAGACGCTCACTTTACTTTGGAACCTCCCCCTCTCCCTATTTCCCTTCCCTGAACACGAGTTTATTGAGCTACTTCTGTATGTCTGTCAATCTGAGAGGTACTGGGAGCTCACAGATGCATTAACAGTCTGTCTGCTTCCTGTCCCCCCGCCCGGGGGTTGAACCCAGGGGCGCTTAACCGCTGAGCTTCATCCCCAGCCCTTTTTATTTTTTTTTATTTAGGGACACGGTCTTACTAGATTGCTTAGGGCCAATTGTTGAGGCTGGCCTCCAATTTGCAATCCTCCTGCCTCAGCCTCCCAAGCTGCTGGGATAACAGGTGTGTGCACCCCTGCACCTGGATGTCTGCATTCACTCTTTTTTTTGTACTGGGGGTTGAACTCAGGGGGCACCTGACCCCTGAGCCCCGTCCCCAGCCCTATTTTGCATTTTATTCAGAGACAGGGTCTCCCTGAGCTGCTCGGGGCCTCGATTGGGCGGAGGCTGGCTTTGAACTCTCGATCCTCCTGCCTCAGCCTCCCAATAGGTCCTCATTTTGAACAGGAAATCAGAAGCAAAGAATTCATTTGCAACCAGAAGGCAGAGCAGAAAGGGGACCCCCCCGGGGGTGGGCGGTTTTGCAAACCTGTCTTTTACGTGCTGCAGAGTGCAGGTGGCCGGGCGACACAGGCCTCCCTCCCTGGGCTTTGGCCTCTGCGGCGTCTCATCGGGTGGGCACCCTTTGCCTCTTCTGCGAGTGACAAACACCAGTCACCCTTGGCTCAGGGGTGACTCTCCAGCCACCCCCTTCCCCAGCGCATCCCAGATGAGGCCCCCGGCCGTCTCTGTGCCTGCGGTGACCGGGGCTGTCCCTCTCTGGCTGCTCAGCGCCCTCTCTGTGCCACCCTGGGCGGCCTGAAGAGCCGGAGCCATGGGGCCTTTCAGGGCCAATTTCACGGGGGGATAGGATGGGGGGCCGCCTCTCGGGGGCCCTCAAAGGCCTCCTTTGTGGACCGTCCGGGGTCAGGTTCAGCGCTGCGTTGGGGCAGGACGCATCTGTTTGTCTTCACACCAGGGTCCCCAGTGAATGGGGGGAGGGAGGGGGAGAGGGGGAGGGGGAGGGGGAGAGGGGGAGGGGGAGGGGAGGAGGAGGGGGAGGGCCCCTGGCTTTTTTAGGTACTGGGGGTTGAACTCAGGGGCCCTCGACCCCTGAGCCCCGTCCCCAGCCCTATTTTGTATTTTATTGAGAGACAGGGTCTCCCGGAGTTGCTTAGGGCCTCCCTTGGGCGGAGGCTGGCTTTGAACTCGCGATCCTCCTGCCCCAGCCTCCATTTTTAAGAGGAAAGCAGATGCAAAGGATTTATTTGCCTTAAGGCTTCGCATTAACAGGTCTTCCTTTCTTATGTAAGATGAGGTCCTCCATCCCAGAGGCCAGCCGGTGGACAGAAAAGTAGACGTTTTTAACAATGAGGCAGCCATGTGAATTAACGACATCAGTCGGACCCACAAAATGTGCAAATGAGGAAGGAATTTGGGGGAAGAGAGAGCAATGGAAATTCACGGGTGAATGTGCAGAATCACCGTGATCAGATGCCGACCGGCGCCTGCATCGCTCAGGCACGGAGACTCAGAAACCCAAGCCACTCAGTGCTAAGCACCAAGTTCACCCGTAGGCAAGACGGAGGCGGAGAAAGCATCCCTTCTGTGGTCACCTCGTCCAGCTGTCCTCCCCACAGCCCCCTTCCCCTTGACCACCAAGGTGAACGCAAGTCCCGGGTCCATATTTTTAAAAGAAAAAAAAAGAGTCCATTTAGGAAGCGAAGTTTTTAACATCAGTCACTCTGGCTCTCCCCGAGAACATTATCAAAAAGAACAGAAAAGACCTGCCCATCGGGCACAGCTGATGGTTGCCCACGCCTGCACATCTGCGGGAAATAACCATGATCTATATTAAGTGATGAGTGAATAAGTAAAATCATAAACACCGTGGAATATTACTTGGCGGTGAAAAGGAGTGGAATACTGACCCCCACTCCATCCGGCGTAGTGTGGACCTTAAACACACTACACAGAGTGACCTCTAAAGCCATGAGCCAAAATGAGCCTTGCCTCTTTCTAAGTTGATTTCCTCAGGTATTATTTGTTATAGTAACAGAAAGCTGACCAAAACCATCCCACTTTCTATGAAATGTTTAGAATGTAAAGTGATTTACAGGGCAATCAAAATACTTTTTTTTCCTGTGTTGGTTACCTACAGAAAATACAGCATTTTGAAAAATAAATGATCTCTTGAAAGCAAAAATAAATTCTCTACATACCCATGCAGAAGAATTGGTACTCATTTAAAAATCCCTAAAAGCATATAGAGAAGGAATTTATATTGGAAAAAAATACAGCTGCATTTGCAACCTTTTTAAAATCTATTCATTTAGTAAAATGGTGTATCATTTCAAGACACGGGTGAAGTAAAGTTTCAAGATTAAGTTATGCTCATCAATTGTGTCCTGCTACTCTACATTTACGTGACTCTTCTTCTGCTTCCACTCAAGGTTTAGGTGATGAGAAGATCGTTAGGAAGACCACCATCAACCTTCACGTTAAATTAGACGGTTTTCCCACAAAATAAAAAGGACTTTGACCATGCCAAAATTCAGTTTCAAATGCATGCTCCTAGAAGGTGTGCTGGTCAGCTTTCTGTGACTATCACAAAACACCTGAAATAATGAACTTTAAAAAAAAGGAAAGGTTGATTGTGGCCCCCAGTTCTGGAAGCTTCCATCAGTGGTGACTCCATGTGGTTGTTTGGAATCTGGTAACGGGGTAAGAACACGGGGCAATCCTGGAAGGCACCTTCAGACACGTTCTTTTGAATTCTGTGGACCAAGGGGCTTTGGAAACTGCTGCTGGGCTTTTGAAGTCCTTGGAGACTTGCCCCGTTGAAAGAAGGTCTTATTTTTCTGCAGGAAAACAGACTGTGAACACCGACAGCCATTTTCCGTCTTTCCATCGCTGCTTGACAATCCTGGAATGCTTTATAACTTTGTAATCTGCAATTATAACGACCCCCAAAAAGATCTTGAAACTAAGTGCTGTTACAACCGAATATTTCATATGGCATGTGCATGGCACTGAGGTCCAGGCTGGGGGCTTGGTGTCAGTGACGTCATTGGTAGCTGTGACGAGGTCTTGCTGTGCCCCCAGACACGGGACTCACCTACAGGGACACAGCCACATCCATGTTTATAGCAGCTCAGTTCACAAGAGCTAAACTATGGAACCAACCTAGATGCCCTTCAGTAGATAAAATGGATAAAGCAGCTATTGTATATAGACACAATGGAATATTACTCAGCACCAAAAAAGAATGAAATCATAGCATTTGCAGGGACAGATATAATGGCATGAACGATGTGACTCAACAACGTGTGCTGTCAAAGAAATGAAAAGCTGTGCTCTATTTGTGTACGATGAATGGAAATGCATTCTGCTATCGTGTACAACTAATTAGAACAGATAAAAAAAAAAAAAAAAAAACCTTTGTCCTGCACATTATTATCAGGTGCTAGCGACTTCTTATGCTGCAATTCACAAGTATCAGTTCATTGCATTTCCATCTCTAGAGGTGAAACCCAAAGTCTCCAGATATCGCCCCCATTTGAGAACGACTAGAATAGGGTAGCCGTTGGTGACTAGAGAGATCCATAACCCTGTGCCCAGGTCCTCGGGGTGCCCAGGGACAGCCCTCTCTCTGCACCCGGATCCTGACTTCCCAGTAAATGTGTCCAGAGTGGCTTTCTTGCAGGGCGTTGCGAGGAGCTCATTTGACCAGAAGCCACTCACGATGGTTGGAAGGGTGAAAGGAAAGGCAAACGCGTAAGTAGGACTGGCACTCAGAAACGACTTTATGGTTCACCAACTATTTTCATAAACCAACTCTGCTTTGAATAGCAGGTCTCTGGGTTGTTTTTTTTTTTTTCCTTTCTTTCTTTCTTTTGGAATATTTATGTGGAAGTGAAATCTGTTGGCTTTCGCACAAGCCCAATGTAATGGCAGCTGGGAGCTAGTTTAGACACGTTTTTCCCTCTTGGCGACCAGCGGTGGGTACAGTCACTATGTGCAACTAAAAAAAGATGCTGAGGCATCCAGGAAGATGAATGAAGGACTTGGACGTGCTCCTTCAGCTCAGGCAGCTAATTCGGGGCAAATCATGTCACCCAAGCTTCCCACTTGCACAGAGCTCTGGAAATCCGGGGAGAGTCCTTCAGTTACAATGATGTTACATAAATAGATAAATGAGCTCATTCAAATGATGCTTCCGAGGTTCACTTTCCTAATGAAAAATAACGGACACGTTTTCAAAGTGGACCGCTATGATAGACTGAAATAGAATAATCACATAAAAATAATCACATAGCAAAGGAAGCAAGTTTAACTGGATCAAGTCAATGCTAAACAACAACAAAAAATCCAATAAACCTTCAAACTCAATCCCTACTTGTCATGATTCCAGAGTTTCAGTGGGAAACAAAAAACTATTCAACTTTTAAATGGGGGAAAGTTTTTATGCTTTGCCATACCGAAATCAAGTTGAAGAGAGAAGAAAGTTTAATGTACGTGGACTTTATGTTTGTGATGTTTTGACTGGATGCTGTGAATTCATAAAAAAGGAACCACAGAAATTTGCTACTCTAATTAAGTAACGATATTATCTTTAAAAATACTATTATGAACCAGGTGCAGTGGCGCACGCCTGTCATCCCAGCAGCTCGGGAGGCTGAGGCAGGAGGATCATGAGTTCAAAGCCAGCCTCAGCCAAAGGGAGGCCGTAAGCAACTCAGGGAGACCCTGTCCCTAAATAAAATACAAAATAGGGGCTGGGGACAGGGCTCAGTGATCAAGTGCCCCTGAGTTCAATCCCCGGTACCAAAAAAAAAAAAAAAAATCCAATGCTTTTATGAATCTTTGAAAGCTATGCAATTGTTATTTTTTAAAGAGCGAGTTTGGATGTATTTGCTTGTTTTTTTCTTAAATTCTTTTGACTTAGTTCTCTCCGTGTGAAGATCTGTGCAGGGCGTTGAAGGACCTTGCACACTGTCGAATGCTTCTAGGTGCGACATCAACACAACTCGGACCCAGAAGAGACCATTCACTCAGAGGCCTTTTACTTAATGCAAAGAACAAAGACCCGGGCCATTGGGGTCCCTTGGAAGTCCCCAGAGAGCCCCGCCCAGGTCCCCTCCTGACTTTGAGGGACAGCAGGGTGACCTCCGACTCTCCAGTCCCCACGGCCATGGCCCCTGTGGGTCCCCCTGGTCCCTGCTGCCTGGTGCTCAGTGGAACCTGTTCTTGCAGATTTTAGGGTTGGAGGAAGGAGCCTCGTCCCCCTGGGTCCCGGGACCTGGTCTGCATCAGGGTCCCAGAAGTCCCCCCTTCACGGTCCCCTGGCTCCTCTCAGGGACATGGTTTCCCGCCTGCATGTCCCCTGCAGGTCACAGGTGGTGTGTGAGGAAGGTGGTGGAGGCTGTGCCCGGAGGCCAGGCAGGGCTGCAGGTCCAGGGCTTCGGGGAAGGAAGCTGAGGGGTCAGCACTGGGGGCCGTTGATAGAACTGTCCCCTGGACCTTGCATCCCTACCACCCCTGTCTGCTGCCCCGGTCAGGCCAGGGTGGGATCACACAGCAGAACCTCCGTAGCCCATCTTTCTATCTTTTTTATTCATTTTTTCACGTGTTCTTGTCTGTTTCACGCTCCACAGAGATCCCACCTGCCAGGCCATCACTACTTTGAGAACTCGGGAGGCTGAGGCAGGAGGATCTCCAGTTTTGGAGGCCAGCCTTGGCAAGATCCAGTCTTGAAATAAATAAATAAATCAGTAAAAAGTTCTGGGGTGCAGCTCGGTGGTAGAGCACCCCTGGGTTCAGTCTCCAGTACCAAATAGATAGATGCGACTTCCCACTAGGAATGGTCACGTCAGAGTGTTGCCTGCACTCATTGTGCCCCAGGAGGAGAACCATCCATCTCTGGAATTCAGCTCCAGGGGATGGGCCATGGTCCCCAGGTGGTGCATTCCCCTGTTGAGACCTGTAGCTTTTCCGGCGGCCCCGGGTGACCTGGGTTTTCTCAGGTGGCTGCAGAATACACAGCAGCCGTGGGTGAGCATTGGATCTTA